>NC_056739.1:160051714-160149214 GCF_019279795.1 Protopterus annectens
AGAGCATAGCAAACATATCAGAGTGGTACATCAAGGTGCCATAACAACCACGGTACCACCTTTATCTGCAGACCTAATATAAAGTTCTTCACTCAAAACCAGTTCCCACAAAGCTTTATATTCAGCTCTAGTTAGATTGTAAAAATCACAATGATGTTTCTCAGCTAACAAAAACCATGTATATCATGCTCACACATCTTTTAAAAAAAACTATCCACCAAAAGAAGGATTAGCAGGTACAAACTGGTTGGATCTTTTAAAAACACAAGTGTTGATATAGCCATTACTGTACAAAATACGTAGTGAAATGTTACGAACGAACAATCTCAGATCAGTGAGAACATCACATAAGTTCGAGCCCTGTGAAAGACCAAATGACAATCCTTTATTCAAGAGAGACCTCCATTCATTGGTCAACATTACAAAAGAGGTGTTCACAATTAGGTCTGTGCTATCTTCTTATGAAGAACAGCACCCTGTTCCAAAGTTATTCATTATACTGCACTTCTGTCTCCATAAGTAGAATTACTTGTAAAAGCTAGCTTTTTGTATTTTGAACCATGTCTGGGACCTTAGCCTTGTAGTTTAATTTGAAGATTTAAGCCTTATTTAGTCATTTATTACTGAATTTTTCCATAAACAGTATAGTGGTAAATTTCTGCATAGTCTGATGCCTTAGATTGAGATACAATTGTAGTAATGAAGTATTGTAAGTTCTGCTCCAGGATTTGTAATTTAGTGCTTTTACAACTGTTTATGTTCTAGTTTTGCTGCTAGAGTCATATATTCCACTTATCATTTATCTGCTTAAAGTTTTAATCTAATGCCTTTCTATTCCCATGTTTTTTTTTCTGCCCCCCCCATGGAGACATTAAGCTAAAGTTTCTGAAATTCCAACCCAACTGAGGACATTGACCTGTAGTGCAGAGGCATAGGACTAAAGCTCCAATATTGGCTTTATTTCATTAAATTCCTCTCTAGCTTGCCTGCTTCTTGTAGCTTGAAGTTTAATTTGTTCCCAACCCTGACACCCTTTTCCTGTTGTGGTGTTCTGATTTTAAAAGGCTGTGTCTCTAGCCTTCACCCCTTATGGTAATCTGGCTTCCAAACTCCCTCCATCCCCTCTTTCATTGTTATTGTCTGTTGTATAAGCTATTTAAGTATTATTATTATTATTATTATTATTATTATTATTACTATTATTATTATTATTATTATTATTATTATTATTATTATTATTATTAAACATTATTTTATCAGGATAAATCCAACTGGACACAGAGTGTCCGTTTTCAGTGGAGTCCTGGGGAGAAAAGCTCCAAGGACGTTACCAGAGTACATACATGGTTTAGATAATGATAAAACAGTGGTATACAAGGTAAGAGAAACAAAGAAGTACAAGAACAATTTTGTAAAACAATAAGATACTCAAAACAATAAGATACTCAGGACTACAACCCCTATTTGCAATATTTACAAAACAAAGTGCATATCAGGTGAGTATATCAGGTGAGAATATAGTTTATGCAATGGAGGCATACAGCGGGTCACTTATATGGAGTAGTGAGTCTTCAAGGTGGGGTCTTTGCAGTTGCAGAGAGGGTTAGCATAGAGGTATGAATTAAGAAGGCCCTTGAAGGTGCTTGTATGACTTTGTAGCCTGAGTTCAGGTGGGAGGGTGTTCCATACATTAGCAACATCATAAGAGAATAGGGCCTCCCCAGAACTGTTCTTGCATGGGTTGATTTCAATCAGGTTTTTGTTACATGAACATAGTTACCTTTTGGGGTTGTGAAAGTTTAGTATGTCAGCTAGTGCAGGGCTCTTCCCCGGATGAAAAAGAATTTGATGGGCTACGATCAGTTGGTGGTAGCGTAAGAGGTTCGGAAATTCTAACCAGTGCAGTTTAATTAGGGATTGGCAGTGGTGGGAATGTGATCTATTATTGGCAGCAAACCTAGCTATTTTATTGTAGCATGTGGAGAGTTTGTTCAGGTTAGTTTTGTTAATGTTGGTGAGGACTGGAGAGGCGTATACTAGTGTTGATAAGAGATGAGTTCTGGCTATTGTTGTTCTAGTTTTTGAGGTTAGGAATAGTATGCAACGATATAGGCAACCAAGTTTTTTATGGACTTTAGAGATAGTTTGGGATACGTGCTTGTTGAATTTAAGTTGCTGATCAATAGTGATACCTAAGAGTTTGGCCTCATTTACTGGGATGATGAGGGTGCCATTGGTTGACATGATGGTAAAGGTGGTGGAGGAGTGATTGATTGGGTGGAATAGTATTAGCTGTGCTTTTTGGGGTTTAATATTAGTTGGTAGTTTTTTAGCCAGTTCTCTACCTCAGTGAAGGATTCCTGGGCTTTACTTTGTAGTAATTGGATGTTTGGTGCTGCGCAGATTAGAGTAGTGTCATCCGCATACTGGACGATGTTGGTTTTAATGATAGCTAGGTGGAGATTATTTGTAAATATGTTGAAGAGAAGGGGACCAAGGATTGAAACTTGTGGGACACCTCATGTGACAGGGAGTGGGGGGGATAGGAAGTTGCCCCATTTGACAAATTGTGACCGGTTGTTTAGGTAACTATAAAACCATTTTAGGGTGGAGTCATCGAGGTTGAGTTCTGCTAGGCAGGTGAGGAGTTTGCTATGGGAAACTGTATCAAATACCTTGGGTAGGTCTAAGAAGGTGGCAGAGACCAGCTTCCCTTGGTTCCTATGCAAGTTTATGGTATTGCAGAAGTTAATTAGGGCAGTGTTGGTGCTATAGGAAGGTCTGAATCCATGTTGGGTTTTAGTTAGAAGGTTGTTAGTTAACAGATGGGTAAGGATTTGGTGGTGGATACATTTTTCTAGAATTTTTGAGAGGGGTGATAGGATAGCAATGGGACGGTAGTTGGAGATGTCAGTAGATGGACCTCCCTTGTGGAGAGGGATGATATATGAGGTTTTCCATAATGAAGGAATGGAATGCAAGGAGATAGATATGTTAATGAGTAGGGAGATGGGGTAGGCGATGGCCTTGAATGCAATTTGGAGATATTGAGTTGGGAGACTGTCAGTAGCTAGTGTGGTAGATTTGAGTTTAGCTAAGAGATTTTGAATGGTTGTAGTGGGAACTGGGTTAAAATTAAAGGGGGTGGAGTTAGTCTGGTACTTTAAGGGTTGATTCTGGGTCATGGGTGATATTGCACTTACCAGGTTCAGTATTGAAGAGGTAAAGTAGTTATTAAAACTAGAGGCTATGTGTGGATCAGTACCTGTTTATCTCGGGGTGGTGTGGTAGATTTACCAGGCTGGAGGATGTTGTTCACTGCAGCCCAGAATTTCTGTGGGTTGTTGTTGTGTTTACTTTGTAGGGAAATATAGTAGTGTTTCTTGTCCAACCTAACCTGCTTTTTTGCTTTATTTCTGAGCTCAGCAAAGCTTTGCCTAGTTACGGGAGTTTTGTATTTTTGCCAAGTTATCCAAGCTTTTTTCCCGTCCATTGTTTTTCATAGATCCATAATACTGAGTGACAACCCAGCAAACCGGTATTGCTCTTGAGTAAACCTTCATTACTAGAAATTGTTTTACTGCTCATTTTCCCACAGCTTCCATCTACTTGGTGCCCTTGCCACACTCTGAGAGAGTCCTGAATTAATCCTGCCCCATCCTTTTTTTAAACACCTTTATTGAAGTATTACCTTTTTTTATAAAAAGCAATCAAACTGCCCCTTTGTAATCCTGCTCCATCCTTGGCAGATAAAATATTTTTTTATTATTTTTTACTTCAGTTAATTGTTTTAGAGTGCTATTGCTTTATTTGCGCTTTACTAGTTGATTTTGCACTTTAAATTATTTAAAAGGTCCCTAATACTTAAAATCACCTTGTCTGGGTAGTTTAAGTTGTTTTGTGGTAGCATTACACTCACATCCAATCTTTTTGTGAGGACTGGGATAGTAAATCTACTGGCAGTTGGTGGTTGCCTGAACTATCTGAGTTGAAACACGTAAGAAAGCTATAAGTGTAATTGTTTTATTGATCAGAGGACTTAGAATGCAGTTTCCTGTGTATTGAGTGACTGTATGAACATGGCATGTTTACAAGCCGCTGCCTATCATGCGCAGCATTTAGTACTGCCGTGTAGCGATGCAATAACCTAGGAACCAAATCTCCTTATAAAACTACCACTGAAACTGTAACTCTGTGTATGGAGGTCAAATTATTACTTTGTACATTGAGGAGCACTGCCCTTGAATTTAGTATTATATAGCCTAGCCTAGTCTAGTCTCTGCCCCTTGAATTTATTATTATATAGCCTAGCCTAGTCTCTGCCCCTTGAATTTACTATTATATAGCCTAGCTTAGTCTAGTCTCTGCCCCTTGAATTTACTATTATATAGCCTAGTCTAGCCTAGTCTCTGACCCTTGGATTTAGTATTATATAGCCTAGCCTAGTCTAGTCTCTGCCCCTTGAATTTGCTATTATATATCCTAGCCTAGTCAAGACTCTGCCCCTTGAATTTACTATTATATAGCTTAGCCTAGCCTAGTCTCTGCCCTTTGAATTTACTATTATATAGCCTAGCCTAGTCTAGTCTCTGACCCTTGAATTTACTATTATATAACATAGCCTAGTCTCTGCCCCCTGAATTTACTATTATATAGCCTAGCCTAGTCTAGACTCTGCCCCTTGAATTTACTATGATATAGCCTAGCCTAGTCTAGTCTCTGCCCCTTGAATTTACTATTATATAGCCTAGCCTAGTCTAGTCTCTGTCCCTTGAATTTACTATTATATAGCTTAGCGTAGTCTAGTCTCTGCCCCTTGAATTTACTATTATACAGCCTAGCCTAGTCTAGTCTCTGCCACTTGAATTTACTATTATATAGCCTAGCCTAGTCTCATCTCTGCCCCTTGAATTTACTATTATATAACCTAGCCTACTCATCTCTATCCCCAAAGGCATCCTTAATCAGTCCACTGTTAACCCCTTATGCATCAAACCTGTGTAGCTCAGTCAGTTTAAAGACCTGACATCATGAATATGCATTTTCCCAATTTAGCCACAGCCAGTTTGGTGGATATGGGTGTCTTGAAACAATGTAACAATTGTCTAATGTTAACTAACAGCTGCTTAATCCTCAAAGAAACAAACACAGCATGCAAGAGATGTATATACATAATGTATGTGGAGGCAAAACTCTCATGTACAAACATTCATAATAACAATCTGTTTGTCAAACCCCAAAGACTACCCAGGCATTCCACCTGCAAAAATTATTCTCAACAGAAACAACACCTAGCGATGCACATACAACCACACCCAGGGGAACCTCAACTGCAAAGCCCATAATGAAAGTGAATACACTACCCAGGGATCTAGTTATAGGGGACACCTGTGTAGGACATACTGTTGCCCCACTCACCAGCAGGAGAAAATAATGGTTAGTTGTCTCTTAGGGGCCAGGATCCACCAAGTTATGCAAACACTCAAATCATTGCACCAAATGCACCAGTATGATTCAGTCCTAGTCCATGCCAGTGTAAAAGACCTGAGATGCACCTCCCGAGACCATATGAAGACAGACATTAAGAAGCTCTCAGACTGTGTGTCATGGCTGGCAAGTGCCTAGCATTGAGCAGCTTGGTGCCTTTACCAAGGATGATCCACAATATGAACAGAAGATGATTGACTTTAATAATTGGTTTAGTTTTTGGTGTCATTCAAGGGGGATGCAATACTTGTCAGAATGGGAGGCCATGGTTAACAAACCATGCTGCTTTGCCAAAGATGGTCTAATGCACCTGCCCCCAGCTGTTTTTCAGATATTGACGAAGACATTGTCCTCCCCAAGAGTCTTGTTTAGGCAATGCCAAATTGACAAACCTTCCAACAAATCTGAAAGTGAAATCTGAAGCTGTTACTCCTCAGTGCCAGGTGTCTAAAGAAGCCTCAAAGCCTTCTCAACTTAGAGAATTTGGACATCTGTGCAGTTACTGGGACATGGTTTAAAGCCATAGACAGTACCCCAGCAGTGCAAAGCTTCAGTGCCTTCCACAGATTTAGACCAGCAATTGAAGAGGCAGGGACTAAAGGTGGAGGTGCCTTGATCTACATCAATAACAAGCATACCTCTAGGTTGGTTAAACAGAATGATGCACTAGAGTTCTCCCATATCCAGACTACTATAGACAAAGTCCCGTACCATATCCTACCAAGCTACAGGTCACCCTCTATGTCTCATGAAGGCTGTAGCTCATACTGTGACCTATTTGAGGCACTCACCATTCAACCAAATACCATACTCATGGAGGACCTTAACTGAACTGGGAATCCTGCACAACCCCAAATGTGCAGGCTCAGGGATTCCTAGACTATGGAAATGCAAACACTTTGGACCAGTTAGTGCAGACCCTACTAGAATTACAAACATATTGAAACTGGTACTTATAAATAGGGGAGAATGCTGCTATCTGGTGAGGTCATACCACAAAGAAGTCTCCTTCAAAATATAAATCTATTCTGTAACCCCAAAAAACCCAGTAACAGAAACTACTCCGAGGCAAATTACCTTTTATTAAGTGATAACCTGTCAACATGTCAAGTCCCTCCAAACCCAGATAACATAGCATCCTATGTGGAATTATTCACAGAAGCTCTATACAACCAATGCAATGACTGCACTGTGTCTACCAGAAGTAAGCCCAAAGCTAACAAAAAAACAAACCACCCTGGTGGAATCCAAAATTAAATAGGCTGCATAACAAAAGAAAGAAAAAATTGTATCTAAAATTTGAAAGTGTAACACCAAAAAAGATAAAAACTCTCTCATCATACTAAACAGACATCTAAGAAGATGAATTAAGACCATAAGGACTTTTTTAGCCATGTCCAAAAACTCAAATACAACACTCAACTGTGTGCCAAACTGTTTGTAAATGGAGTCATATTCACAGACTCATGAGATACAGCAAATCTTCTGGCTGACTTGTTCACTTTCACTTTCACACAATTTAATATTCAATGCTTTCATTCTTAATGACAATAAAACTCATGCAGAAAGAGTTAAAATTTTCAGCCAAAGTGAGTGAGTCAACTTTTTTTTTTCTACTTACTACTGTGTGTTGCATTGAGTATGATTTGCTAAATCTTCTGGCTGACAAATTCAGCTGCAGCATTACCCCCCTCACTCCCAGCTACCCACAGGAAATACTATCTAACATAATCCCAGCAACTATCAGTAGGGACTAGGTCTTAGATGCACTCTCTAAAGCAAAGAATGCAGCTGCGACGGGCCCCAATAGAATCCCAGGATGCTTCCTATATAACTTGAAATATGGCCTATCGGGGCCACTGATGTCACTTTTCAACCAGGGAATCTGCACAGGCTTTGTGACACATGAATGAAAGTTTGCAATGATCATCCCTCTGCACAAGGGTGGAACATCAATGGATCCTGGGAACTAAAGACCCATTAACCTGATTAGTCTAATATGCAAAGCCATGGAAAGAATTACCATGGAAATGTTTAACAATGATATTGGAAGCCTTCAGACACTGGACCCAACCCAGTTAATTTTTTTTCAAATGCAGGTCATGCCTACTTAACCTGGTGGACTTCTTCAAGAAAGTCACAAACACAGCAGATGAGAGCAAAATGGTGCATACTGCCTACCCTGACCTAGCTAAAGTGTTTGATGCAATATTGCACTCAGGCATTGTAAACAAAGTCACAGAATTAAGCATAAACCCCTGTGTAACTTGCTGGACAGCCAGCTGGCTCACATACAACACCTAGAAAGTTAGGATTGGAGAGATCCCCTCCAGAAAGAGGCCAGTCACCAGTGAAGTTTCCCAGGGCTCTGTGCTGTATCCCTTCCTCTTTTGCATCTATTTTTCAGAAGTCAGTGTCAATGTCAAGGGCTTCTAGCTTACCAAGTTTGCAGAAGATTGCAAGCTAAGAACAATCACAGAAATTCTCCTAGATGCTAACATCTTACGGGAAGGTTTAACACAGGCAAATGACTTGTGCCTAAGCCATAGCTTAAAACCCAATAACAAGAAATGCATAATAGTAACTTTGGAAAGTCGGACAGCCAGGGAAGCTACCTTACTGATAAAACACCCCTAAAAGTAGACACATTAGTCAGGGGATTTGGGGACTCCTCTAGATAGTAACCTGGCTTTCAACTAGTATGTGTCTAAGGCTGTAAGAAAATCATTCCATGTCACTCAACCTATAAGTAAGGGCATGGATTCTAGGTCCAGGGAAGTAATTGTACCACTGTACTCAGCCATCAGATCCATCACCGAGTATAGTTTCCTCTTCGGTATGGACATGACCAGGCACATAAAATAATTTTAACGTCTACAGAGATTCTTGTCAGAAATACTACAAGGCATAAACACAATCTCCTGTGTAGATCACCTCAAAGCCCTATCTCTATACTCTGTTTCTTGCAGATTGCTGAGAGGTCATTTCTGCCTGTCATACAAGGCACACTTGGATCCCACTCTGACGGGCCTTTGGTATATGCTCAAAACGAACAACCCCAGAACTACTAGATCAAAGGATATAGACGCTTTGCTAGTGATTTAAGTAGGACATGATGGAGGGACAGCCATGTATCTCAGAAAATCCCCATTCCCTAATGTAGGTTCCCATCCATTTGAAGCAGAGCCCTTCTCTAGCCCTATTCAAGGACAACCTGGACCAGTGGATGGGAAACTGTGAATTCATCCCTGGTCTGACACCTATTTCTCTGATGGACAGAGGCAGTCATTAAATCATGCCCTACCTAGCATGCACCCCATAAAATAACCTCTAAGGCACAATAGCTTGTGGAATACCTTTGAGTTGCATGGCTAGGCTTACAAAGGCCCCAGTGGTCATTAGCCTAGTATACACATATGAACCTTTGACAATAGACGGGCCAAATGCACTTATCATCATGATCTGAAATATCTGACAGGTCTTTTAAGTGTGTGTGTGTATGTGTGTGTGTGTGTGTGTGTGTGTGTGTGTGTGTGTGTGTGTGTGTGTGTGTGTGTGTGTGTGTGTGTGTGTGTGTGTGTGTGTTCCCATGCATGCATAAGAGTGTGTGTAGGTCTATCTGCAGCTTGGGTGTCTATGCACAAGTAACTTGCTGGCAAAAACTGCTCCTTATCTTATAAACATGTTGCCAGGTAACATGGGATAAAATCCTGCCTTAACTAGCAGGTCACTGTATTATGAACTGCTTTAGACTGTTTAAGCTTCACTGATCCCAGCTACAAATGTAAACTGAAGGAGCATCACTAAAAATATGGAACTGCCAGTACTGTCTTGCTATGTGAAGTGGTTTCAGAGAGACTGACTCATTTAATGACTACAAAAGAAATCTAATGCCACACAAATAGCAAGCAGATGGATGTAGTACTTATTTATTTATAAAAGCAGTACACATGCCCATCTGTAACAGATGATAATGCTTCATATGGGGGAATGGATCTGATATTTCATATTTCACCAGCAACTTCCTGCCCCCCCGTGCTGATCTCCCAAAGTATTTGTCAGCTTATCATCGGACTTCCAGCAGTGCAGAAGAGCTACATCCCTCTGGGTTCTAATAGCTTTCTTATTTCCTTTTACTAATGTAAAAATTAACATATTTATAGCAGGTGCTACACTTAATTAAAATAAAAATAATCCGGGGAGTAACTCAGAGAACAAATGTATTATTTTGCATGAAATAATCTATTAAAAACAGACAGACTCCTGTGGCATTATTGCAAAACAATGTGTGCTTTGTGTTCTGTTCCTAATAATAGATGGAACTTTTTGCACAAAGCTATTCAGTTCCACTGTCAGTCATTTGTCACTCACACGTGAAACACTGATGTCTTAAAGTAGCAATGAAGCTGGAATGTGCAGCATGCAGGTTTAGGAAATCAGGGAGCTTGTTCAAATCCCACCACCTTCAAAGACATTTGCTAATAGACATACATGGTAATTAGCTAAAAAAGGTTATATTTTTTTCTTTAAGATTAACTGTAGTATGTAGCTTACTTTACAGGTGTTTAAAGTAAACAGTGCAGTTTTTAATGAATTGTACAACACACAGAAGATGGCCGCCAGCTAATCTTTAAAGCTCTTCTTCTCTGCAGTGGTTTACCTTTTCAGTGTACACAATTCCTCAGTGAAACCAGTCTTCAGTGTTTGCTGTGAATAACATTCATCCAGCCTGTACGATGTAATTAATATCTACCTCCCAAAGACTTAAAAGGAATGATATAACTGTCATATTCACCATCTCCCAGAGTTCACCTGCAGTATTGTCACAGTAATACGACTCTTTGGCAATTCAGACTACATCACATATTATAGGATAACAGCTTCACTACTTATCTCATAAAACATGCATGCAACTGGAGACTATTTGCCATCCAAGGACCAAAAAGGTATCTTTTTGTAATACAGAGGCTATTTTTAATTTCACATTTTGTTTCTGAAACGAGTCATAATTCAGTCACTGTAAAATATATATGCTCCTGTTTTCACGTTGATAAGGAAGTGCTTTGCCTCTCTCATGACTCTAGTCTCATTTAAGGCATTCATCTGAAGCACCAGTCCCAGGATCCGTTATTTTAATAAAAATGGTCAACATACAAAGTGGTTCCTAGTCGGTAACCCCACGGTCCTCACCAAATTGTGTGTATGTGTGTGCATGTGTGCATGTGTTTGTGTGCGTTTACTCTGTTATTAATCATTGACGTAATTTCCCTGTTCTATATCTACTGCAGAAACTTGTTGGAATAGCACTAAAAACCAAGCAATATTAAGACTAAAAAAGAATTACTTTCAAACAAACTGCTCTAACTCAATCCCTGATGATTCCAGCTATGAGAAGAGGGATTCCTCCTGCTTGCTTTCATCCTGTGTTCATGCTAACTCTGTCTTATCATGTGACTATAAAGAAAAGTAGAATTTTCACCACGTTATCATTAAACATGAACCAGAATCTGGGTGTACTTTCCAAGCTTACCTTATATTTCCATCTCAATGGAGAAAAACATAGATTATACAAATAATCTAATTAATGCAAATAACTACTCTCCCATGAGGAAAATTATATTGCAAATTTGTAAATAGCTAAAAGAGTTGAAATGGGGGGCACAATAAAATGCAAATAACGCTTTGTAGTTAAGCAAAGTTACCATTAATGTCTCCGATATCCTTTACACTATCTTTTTTAATACTTCTAGCAAAATCTTTTGGATGTTCCCTGGCATTCAGAAACATGCTCACAGCAATGGTAGCAAACCAACTACAATATACATTTTTGGATGATGCAACTCAGAGTGCATTAACAATTAACAATGTAAAACCTCAGGGGTCAGACAGCAGCTAATGAATAGTGTTGCTCCTGGCCACTGGAGGGTCTATGGAAAGGAAAAGATGTCTGCACTAGTGACAGTGTAATTTGATAAGCACAGCAGTTGAGCTAAGTGAGCGTGCACATCTCAGTGCGGTCACATAATGCATGACCACTGTAGTCATCAGTTATCAATGGAACTGACTTATTAGTAACCTTGTATGCTGGATGGTTTTATTTTTTGGTTCACTGTTGCAGAGACAAACAAAATAAGTCATCTGCAGTTGTATAAGTTAACGTGAGCAGCATGTCAAGCTGTGGTGCTTACTGGCAGGCAGCTTACTGCTGCATCCTCAAGTGATAGCTAGTATGGGCCTGCATAGCTGTGAATCTTTGGCTGGGAAGCATAGCAGGTATACAACTGAGGGTCACCTGCATGATTGTCATTGTTGTACTGTATAGTGTTAGGTAAACTGCAGGAGAGGGGATTATTGTTAGGATGGGGTGCAATGGGGTGAGAGATTATTTGACTTGTGCTTGTAACATGTAGTGTAGAGTGGAAGTATAGTAAACTTACTTAGCATGACTGAGGCACAGGCTGGATGTACACTGAGGGGACAAAGGCTGAAAAATAGGAAGAAATTTTAAAAATCATTCTTATAAACTTAGAAGGATGCTAGAATAATAAGGTTTGAGTTAGCATGCATTTTCTGAAGGATATGAAGGCTGAAATTCAAATGTATGTCATTATTTAGTGACTTCAATCCTCAGTGATTTGCCAGAAAACAACAAATTTTATGGGGAACAGGAAAAAAATATATGATACAAATCTGGACATTCTTCAAAAATCTGGACAGTTGAGAGGTTTGCTCCTTAGTGGTATACTCACACAGTATATTCTTTCTACGCATAAAGTCTAGCAAAAGAAAAATACAAAAAAAGCAAGTTCTGCCACATGGAGAGTGGTCTTGTTGCAGGCCCTCTGTCTCCATGGCTGACAGCAGCTCAGGCTGGATAATCTTGGCTGATCCTATCATAACCATGTTTGGCAAGATGTAGTATTAGGTAGTAATGCTGTGAGTGGCCAGGACTGTGCCTATAAGCAGGTTAGATGCAGGGCCATCCAGATGTCAAGCTGGCTACTCTTGCTCCCAGTACCGTCCCCCCAATCTGGTGCCCAAGATCTTTTCCTGGAACATTTGTATCCAGCAGCTGCTACCGTTTAAGGTTCCCATGGAGTGCCACTATGATACCTCTAAACCTCTTAGAGCAAGAAATCTGGACAAAGCCATACATATAAGTGGGATAAAGGTCCAAAAATAGGGACAATTTTTAAATATTGCTCTTACAAACTTAGAAAGTTGATAGAAAAACAGCTTTTGCATTAGCATGAATTTTCTGAGGTATGAAGTTTGAAACTCAGATATCTGTCATTATTTTCCAACTTCAATCCTTATTAATTTGCCCCTAATTTGCTAGAAAACTACAATTTTATGAAAAATGGACCAAAATTATGAGGCAAAAATCTGGACATTCTGTGAAAATTTGTACAGTTGAGAGGTGTGGCCACGACACTTCATTTTTGATTGCAAATACAATACCTGCATTCATGAATGCCAATAATGCAATGAAGACAGCATTCAGTTCTGATATTAATAATGCACTGAAGACCATTCAGTATCTGGTGACTCTGCCTCCTAAAACTTTGTGCCCAGGGTGGCTACCCACTTAACCCCACCCTAGCTATGCCACTGGGGCTGCCAAGATGATTCATGATGCAGAAAATCATTCTGTCTGCCTTGTGTAGGACATGTGCTTTCAAAAGTGTGCTGTTAGTCACGTTACCACTGATGGAGATGAAGGAGTTTGTGGCTACTTTGCATTGGAAGTCAGACTCATTGCTTTCTCACAGTGGTGTGTCAAACTTTAGAGCTGAGTTGCACCGTGCCCCTAAGGCTAAAGTTTCCATTCAGAATATCCCAGAAGTGTTTTGTTAATCTTATGGTAAGACATGAATCAGTTCGTTTAACCTCTTTAGTTCTGTTCACAACACTGCATTTGGGTGTTTCCTACAATATATGTACATCAGGGCTGCAAGCATTGAGGGCATCTGCACAAGGTAAGATTATCATTTCCATTGCTGTCACTATTCACCATGTCTATTAATTCTGCACCTCAAATAAAGTAGGGATGCTGAGTTATAATTATAGTGGGTATTGTATCTTCACATGTCTCCTACCAGGCTCCACCCCATGTCGTCAGGCAAAGGAGTCTGACTATGAATGAGATGAACATCTGGCACAGTCAGAAAGTACAGTGGCAGTGTTGGACATGGAGTGTGCAAGCCAAATCCCCTACCCAAGCCATGGACACATCCCCTGTGCCTGTGTGGGTGTCCATATTGGTGCCCATAGATGTCATGGGTACTGTCCTCCCCCAGAACTATTTCACTATCTGCAACTCCCTGAATGTATACAGCAATCATGGTGGCACAAGCTAGCAACATCTCAGTCTTTGTGGAGATGGTGCAGGCATTGTAGGGTGTGCGTGGAGATGGTATGTGCATTGTACAGTGTACCTGATGATCTGCGTCTCCTCTGTGTGACATTATTGACTTGTTTCCTCATCTACTCATGCAACACGGGACCTGTAGTGATACCAGTACTCGTGTCAGCTGTGTTTCTTGTAGCTAAGTCACTTCTGGCTTTATTGAAGGTGACCGTTGTGGGCATGGGTGGTCTAGGTCACTGTCTCACAGTGCCACCACTTCCACAGCAATGTCGTGTGGTAGTGTGAATGGGCAGGACAGGGCTTCCCTGGGGCCATGATGCTTGTGCCAGTGCCATGTCTGGTACAAAGCATCACTCATGGTCATGTAACACACCTACCATTAGCCAAGAATGTGTTACTACCTGTGAAAGCCCAGAGAGAGGCAGCACCCATGAAATAAGGCATACACGGGCTACTGGCACATTTTCCATGTATGCTGTGGACCAGCTGTCTGTAAGACTAAGTCTCATTTCTGCAACACCTGCTGATGCTGTGTCATAGAATGCACACACACACACACACACACACACACACACACACACACACACACACACACACACAATGGCCCTTCACAGAACATTCTGCAATAGTCCCCACTGCTCCCACTTAAGTCCCACACTGCACAATTTTAGTTTAATTTTCTACCACATCAGTACATTTTCTTGAAAAAGGTATTGCACTCTCATGTTCCCTGTCCCACCTGTGCAAATGATAATTGTTCCTTGCCCTTTGTACTTTGTTATTTGGGTTGCCTAAGTCTGATGTACATTGTGACCAGTCTGTTCATGGGTGAGCACAGAATGGTTGTAGGTTTTCATGCATCTTGTTTAATATGTGTATATGTGCATGTGTTACTATGGGCAAAGCTATGTGTCAGCTGCTGCCTCTTTGCTAGTGCCATGGCATACTGCACCCACCTTTGTTTATCATGGTCATACCTAGCAACTTTATTCTCCACTGACTCCTCCTCTGACTCACCCTTCACTGCCTGTTGTACTGGGAGACATTACTCCTGCGTACAGACTCCATGCTGAAACTACTTCCTCAATATTATGTTGTGCAATGCTGTATATATTAAGAATATTTTAGCACAAGTGTTGGGGTTATATTGCAATGCACTACCATATACATCCAAGCAATGGAAACTTGCCTTCAGCAGCCCCAAACACATTCTCCACAATGACCTGGGTTTAGGATAAAGTATACTTGTATCCATTGCCTGTCATGGTCTGAAAATTTCTAATAGGTGTCATCACCCAGGACTCCAAGGCATATCCATTATAGTCAATAACACCCCTCACAAAGTATTGGTACGGGGCACATGTGTGCCATATGCGGGAGTCAGGGTAGCTACCTGGGTCCCCTGCAAACATATTGTAAATAATATCTAGTGCACTAGACACCACTTGGCAGATGATGGAGTGATGCCCTTTATGACTCACATACCTTCTTCTCAGCTCACCAGACGAAGCCTTTATTCCAGTTTGGGTGCAGTCTAGGGGCTCCAGTACCTCAGGAAATTGGGATATTTCATAGAAATCATGCATAGTGTTGGTTATCTCCTCTTTATTACAGGGAAACCACATATGCTCCCACACATGCTACAGCAAGGTATCAAGAATATAATAGAATATTCTAGAAGCAGATGCCTGAGATACCCCCACTGTGTTCTCTTATGGTTATTGAAAGGTCCCTGTAGCTAGGTTGTAAAGCTGCACAGACTTTAGTATCCAATTGGATATATACTCCACAAGTCCCATAGGCCTGCAGATGAGGCTGACAAGTGTCTACCAGCTACTGTGTTGTGTCTCTAACCATGCAGTACTAATCTACAATGTCGGTGTTGTGAAGATCATGAAATGTCAACTGTGGTCAGATGTCACTGCACCTCTGTGACAGATGGTGTGGAAATAATCACCAGATGTATATACATGTGGATACCACTAACATGATTCCACTACTCCCTTTATTAGCATAAGGATTCATTCAGTCAAACTCACTGCAGGTAGTATTTCACATCATGGAATTTATATGTTTCTTTATTGCTCCACCATCTTGCATACATGGAGATGCTTATTTTAATAATGGAGATTATTTCTTTAATAATGTTGCTCATTGCCATGTTATTATACCACTTTGTGCAGTTATGTTGCTTGGCCCCTCCTGTTTATGGCCAGCATAACTTACAAATACACACACACACACACACACACACACACACACACACACACACACACACACACACACACACACACACACATTCTATGGGTGTCCTCTCATCAAGCATAATTGCTTAACAGGATACAGTGAATACTACTGAGTACCAGGGCTTCTGTACTGCGTTGCATTTTTGTTGATTGCTTTATATGATAATACTTTCAAAACAGGTCTTTTTTAGACTGTTTGCTATGTTTTTATTTGACTTGAATTGGATTCAGTATGTATTTTTGAAATACTGAAATCCCAAATTTCATTATTTCAAAATTACATAGCCGAACACACAAAACACCGAAACCCTAAAACCATGAAATTCAAAATCCCGATGGTATACCACAGATACAGCACACACAAACACATACACACAACCCCCCAACTCAAATATATTATCCTACACTACAGATAAGCAGGGAGGCAAGCCCCCCTGCACCCTCCATGTGGGGTGATGTGCCCCTCAGACCCCCCCCTACGTATATATACTAACTCCGAGATTGCACAATTAGACACACACAGGTAACTCACTCCCACACATTGTACACACCCTCGCACACACACATCACAGTCAAAACACATACTGACATACACTAAAGCCCCTAACCAACACACATGCACATATATACATAACCAAACTCACATCTTACCATTAACACACCTCAACACCAGAAGCACTAATTCAAAATCTCCGTACTTCGGGATTTTGAATTTCGCACTTCTGCTGTACCAGGATTTCAAGACTTCACTATTATAATTTCAAAATACTGAAATTCATGATTTCAGTATTTCGAAATTAAATAGGGAACCCCTTGAATTAGATTGCCAGTTTGTGCCTAAAACGTGTTCTTGGGTTAGTGTACCTATCAAACTGACAGTCATAAAAATAAAGTAAAATAATGTATTGCAAAGAACTAAAGTTGTCAATAGTGTACACGAAAACTTTATTCTACATCACTGAAGATTGAATGCTTTTGTCTCAATGGGACTTCATCAGAATCTGCATTTAGTAATACACAACATCTATTTATAGATTAATCCAACCAATCAAAACATTTGCTAGTGCATGTGTACTATAATAAAATAGACACTGAAATTCTGCAATCACATAAATACGTGGCTCATTCCAACATAGAAATATAATGTGAAAATATAATCTGAAATATCATTTAATGAAAACTGAATGTAAAAAATAAATTATATTTTGACAGCTCTAAAACATAAGACACTGCTTACCAAACTTCTGTCATTTAAACCCGGTTCCCTTTTTGTATGCAATCTGACCTGTAACATTAACTCCCTCATCTCCAGTTTCTGACCCCACAAACCACCTCTGGAATCCTTTTCTACCTTTAACTGCAAACTGAAATATGTTAAACACTTTGGATAGCATTGCATGTTTGCTAAGTGCATTTTCTAGGGTTTCTTGTTTATATCATAAATGTGTTTACATGGGTCCACTACGAAATACCGAACGCTCAGAAACCTGACGCCCAAATTACCAAGACCAGAAGTCCAATACGCCACATTACAGAAAGACCAGAAGTGCGAAATTCAAAATCCCAATGTTAAGGGATATTGAGTCAGCGCTTTGGGTGTTGCGGTTCAGGTAAGTATCTGTGTGTAAGCAAGTAAGAAGGATCTCCAAAGCTGAAACACAAACAAACACAAGTCACAACCAATGTGACACATAGCTCACAACACCAGTGTGCCACCCAACAACAGCCCCTAAGGCAAGACAATGTACCCAACACTTTAGTCATAGGTGACTCTATAGTCAGGCACACTGATGTCCCACTCACCAGGCTGAACAAGGAGAAAATTACAGTCAGCTGCCTGTCGGGTGACAGGATCCACCACATAACACATGCACTCATGTCACTCCACAACAAGTACAAATACGACTCTGTCATTGTCCATGCTGGAGTGAATGACTTGAGACGTACCTCCCTGGACTACATGAAAAGAGACATGTAAGAGCTCTTGGATCATGTAACCCAGGCAGGTATGACCCTACCCCTGAGTAGCATCCTGCCTTGCCTATAATGATACCACAGTATAAGGACAAAATGATTGACTTCAACAATTGGCTAAGCTTCTGGTGTCATTCAAAAGGGATCCAGTATTTGTCTGCCTGGGAAGACATGATCGACAAACCACAATGCTTTGCCAGAGATGGTCTGCACCTGTCAACCCTGGTATTCAGGTTACTGGCTAATGCTCTTGCCACCCCTATTGTGCCTTTTTTAGGCAAGGTTCAAATGATAAAACCACCACCGTAACAGATACAAGCATGCAAAATCTGAAGGTAATGCTACTCAATGTTAGAAGTCTAAACCTCAAAATGCACTCTCTCGAGGCACTCCTAAAAATGGAGAACATCAATATCTGGGCAGTAACTGAGACCTGGTTCAAGGCTCCAGGGAGCACCCCTGCAATACTAGGCTACAATTCTTACCACACTTTTCGGCCACAAAACCAAGACCGAAACACTAAAGGTGGAGGAGTGTCCATATTCACCAAGGATATTCACACCTCCAGGCTAGTTGCCCAACACAATGCATCTGAAATTCTCCAGGTGCAACTAACACTAGGTAAGACTGCAATGCAATCCAAACTGTAGCTTGCTACAGATCCCCCACCATGCCCCAGGATTCTCACTACACCTTTCTAATCATACTGGAAAATATTAAGATACAACCAAACACCCTAATACTGGGTGATTTCAACTACCCTGCCATTAACTGGGAAAACTACTCGGGTACCAACTCCTTTTCCCAACGGTTCTTGGAATTCATAAATTCCAATGCCCTGGATCAACTAATCCATTGTCCCACCAGGGGCTCCAATATCCTAGACCTGGTCATTACCAACAAGGGAGATGGATGCTCCACACCAGTGGTTACCCGCTCATTGGTCAGGTCTGACCATAAGCAAATCACCCATGACATCCACATCCCACCCCCACCCGCCAGTAAGGAAAATTCCTTAAAAAACTGTGGCAAAGCCAACTTCATGCTACTGAAGTCAGAAGTGACAAACTTCACGACATCCACGCAGAAGGGATCGGGAAATTTGATTGCAGAATTCTACACTAAGGCAATTTACAAGCACATCCACTCGTGCATGAATTCTGCCATCCCAAATAGAACCAAGATGCTCTTCTCCAAAAAAAGGAAGCAAATCTGGTGGTCCTCTGCTATAAACAAACTATACAACAGAAGGAAGAAACTGTTGCAGAAAAGAGAAAAATCCCAGGATGCAAAAAACTCCCTCACCAGCCTCAGTAAGAAGCTGAGATCCCTCATAAAATCCTCAAAAGCTAGTTACGAAAATAAAATTGCCAAAGATTCCAAAGACAACCACAAGGCATTCTATAGTTATGTCAAGAACCTAAATGGCAATGCTCAGATCTGCTCTGAGCTACAACAGAATGGCATTAAATATACTGATCCCAAGGATATTGCCAATATCCTGGCAGATCAATTTAGTGCCAACACCCCCCTCTCACCCTCTAAAGGGACCGTCTCAATACCAAAAGATTGCCAAATTCCAGTAATCACAGCCACACAGGTAGAAACCGCACTCTCCAAAGCTAAGAATACAGCATCCATGGGACCAGATGACATCCCAGGCTGTGTACTACATGAACTACAAAATGAACTGGCACCTCACCTAAGTGTCATGTTTAATTATAGCCTCACCTCAGGCTTCATGCCCACTGAGTGGCGCTCAGCTACAGTTATCCCGCTCCACAAGGGAGGATCTGCCTTGGATACTGGGAACTACCGTCCCATCAGCCTGACAAGCCTGATCTGCAAGGGCATGGAACGCATTATCATGGAACTTATAAACAAAGACATTGGCAACCTTCAAACACTGGACCCCACCCAGTTTGGGTTTGTGAAGGGCCGATCTTGTCTCCTGAATCTGATTGACTTCTTCGAATCAGTCTCCAGAGCTGTGGACGAGGGTAAGGCAATCCACACAGCCTATCTGAACCTTGCCAAGGCCTTTGACACCATCCCCCACTCTGGAATCATAGATAAACTTACTAAGCTGGGCATAAATCCCTACGTCACTCGATGGATTGCCAACTGGCTTACTGACAGAACTCAGACTGTAAAAGTAGCCAACTCCAAATCCAGCTCCAGACAAGTGACAAGTGGAGTACCTCAGGGTTCAGTCCTGGGACCACTCTTGTTTGGCATCTACTTCTCTGAAGTACAGGCTAGCACTAAGGGACTCTGGCTAACAAAGTTTGTAGATGACTGCAAACTGGGAGCCATTATTGAATCCCCAAATGATGTGGATATTCTGCAAAAGTGCCTTACAGAAACAGATGCCTGGTGCCAGAGCCATTGGCTCAAGCTTAATACCAAGAAATGTATAGTTATCCCCTTTGGAAAAAAACGTGTACCCATGAATTACCACATAGGTGTCAGGACACTAAACATCGAAAGTGTGATGAGAGACTTAGGGACACAGGTGGACAGTGGTCTCACCTTCGATAACCACATCGCCACAACAGTCAGGAAATCTTTCTATGTGGCAATCCTCATCACTAAGGACTTTTCATCCAGAAAAAAGGAGGTCATTGTCCCACTGTATTCATCCCTCATTAGACCCATTATAGAGTATAATGCCCCATTTGGTATGTACCTCACAAGACATCTGCAACAGCTGGAAAGGCCACAGAATACCTCACTAAAAGAATCACAGGCCTAAAGCAGATGCCATATGCTGACCGTCTAAAAAAACTCCAGCTATACTCTGTGGCATATCGTCTATATCCAGGGAATTGTTATGGCTAGGCTTGCATAGGCCCTAGAGCCTAGTACCAACCTATGAACCTATGTAAGTGTGTTTGTGAGGGGCTTTAGTGTGCGTTAGTGTGTGTGTGTGTGTGTGTGTGTGTGTGTGTGTGTGTGTGTGTGTGTGTGTGTGTGTGTGTGATCTCGAAGTTAGAATATTAAAGTAGGGGGATGGGGGGTGCAGGGGGCTTGCCCCCCTGCTTAACTATAGTGTAGGATTATTTGTTTGCGTTTGGGGGGTTACTTTGTGTATGTGTATGTGCATGTGTGTACTGTATGAGTGTTGATCGTTCGCGATTTTGAATTTCGTGCTTGTGGTCCGTCGGTATTCCCGTCTTTCGGGTATTTGGTCTTGGGATTACGGGCGTCAGTCTTTTGTAGGGGATCCATTTACATACATATATCCTGAGACCACGTTCCAATTTGAGCACAAAATATGTAGGGCATGATTTACATCTGGCCAAATATACAATACCACAAGTATTGCAATAAAAATTACCCTTCAGTTTCAAAGACCAATACCCTTTAATTTGTCTAATATTGCCCTTCAAATATATATTTACATTAACTACAATTACTTGTAGCTTTCACAAAGAAACTAGCTGTTAACTCTATATAAATGTGTTTGCGTTACATGTTCTTTTATAACAAACCTTTGAAGTTTTCCCTAGATAAGAACACAGTTCAGTGAAATATTTAAAAATATTCCAATATCTATTAATGCTATACCTTATTCGAGCACTAATATTACTAGATTTTAAAACCATTGTCCTATCAAAATCACGTTCTTAGTTATAACATTTTGATATAATTTTCAAATTAGTATTATGTAAGGGAATGTAAAAACTTTATACCCTCTTTTTATATACCTCATAAAAATTTATCAATAAAACTTTCCATATACTCTCTTTCTAGAAACATACACTTTAACTTAACAGATTCATCAGTAAAATTATACAAGCTCAGGTATCATTCTAACTAAATGTCAAACTAACCTTTCACCAGACTTTTCTTCTGGCCTGATTGATGGCTACTCTCGTAATATAAAAATGTATCTGAATGTGTAGGTTTTCTATACAACACTGACTCAAACTTCACATTATCAACATGTTTGAATATTAAAACATCAAGGAAATTAATTTTATCGCTTTCTGCTGTGGTAGCACAAAAATATATTGTGCAGGAAACAGAAAATAAATATTGCATCAGTTAACATATTCTGAATTAAAAATGTAACCTCTCTCCCAGTGAGCCATGACCAAATTAGCATAACACTGGGTACAGGCTGCACCCATGGCAATATCTCTGATCTGGTAGAAATATTCACCTTCAAAATAAAATTGTTATGAGGGATGATTTCCAAAAAATCTATATTAAACTATTTAAAAATGCACATTCACATAACATTTTCGTAATCTATTCTACACCAGTAGTGTGAGGAATTGAAAAAAATAGATCTGCGACATCCAGTGCTACAAATAAAACCTCATCCTTGTAATTCTGAGGTGAGGGGTTTTACTTAAAAAAAAATCCCATAAATCTTATAAATAACTATAACTCTCAAAAATAGATTTCAAGATCCAATCTATATATGTGTTGTTAATGGTTGTGTCACTGAGCCAACTTCATTGATGGGACGCATAGGTGGATCTTCTATGCTTTAATGTGTTTTTTTTTGCTAGTCCAAACAAAGTTGTCACCTTAGGTTTACCAGCCTTTAAAAATTGATAAGTACTAGGGGAATTCTTCCCTGCATGAGTAGCTCTTCAAGAAACAAGTTAATTTTCCAATAGGACATGTGGAGTCCATTTAAAAAAGTTGCAGAGCATGTGTCAATATCATATACAATATCATAAATCCTATTATGTGTTCCATGTGGTGTGGTCTGAATTATGCAAAATAACTACATCTCTCCTTTTGTCCAGTTGCATAATGCTAATAGAATTGTCATGTGATAACTCATAAAAGTCACATTCATCTTTAGTTAAATTCATTTTCAAGGAAGTCTCCACAGATTTATATACAAATCTAATATCTTCTTCAACCATCCCCTGAAATATGGACAAAACTGAATGTAAAGCAGAGGTGTACAACTTTTTCCATGTAAATAAGGAACTGCTTATAAAAGGGTGATAATAAATCAAAAAAGTCAATTCTACCCAAGGTAAACTAAAAAGTAAGAAAGAAAGAAATGACATAATAGACGTTTAAAATGTTCACTTTCAGTCTGTACTACATTCCACTGTCTTCATTGGAAACACAGGCTTATTCTTTAGAGAGTAGCAATACTTTATTTCCTATATAATTCTTACCTGGACACATTGCCAGCTGCTTCTCATTTCTGTTACACTATTAATTTAAAATGGCACTTCTCCTCTAAGTACTGCTACAACAAAATAACTCTAAATCCATGTAATATATTCTCAAACACTAAGACATGCATGAATAATGATGGAAAAAAATGCGGTAAGAACATCCTTCTAATCTATTATTGTAAAGCAGGTAATCTAAAGGCATAAACATTTCTTTTCAGAGGTGCCCTAGGAGGGCAGTCTCATTATGTCGCTTGCTCAAATTCAGTTTACATGTGGATGCTGAGAGAAATCTAGGGACTTCAAAATAAATTTGTCAGCAGGTAACAGATACTAACATTTTTGAAAAACTGAAACCTCAACTTTTTTTCTCTGCAAATATTTAGGGATCCTAATACCAAGACAGGAATGGACCCTGTTCAGGGTATGACTAAAGTTTGTGCAGTCTGCATTGCTTCACTTTTTAATGTTTCCCAAGAGTGCTCCTCTCAACACCCACAATATGCCCAAAATTGCCACCTCCTGTAGTTCAAATGGAGTTACTTGCATCAGTAACATATTTAAGTTTGGTTGAATATATTTTTTTTTATTAGGACTGTTGCTCCTAACACTATTGTAACTATATAGGTGTCTTCAGTCCACAATGCTCTAGTTCCTTTCTGTCACTATGCAAGACACTATAATCACTAGGCATAGCTATTTCAGTAATTGCTTCAACAACCCCTCTAGCCACTATAGTGGCATAGACAGATAAAGCCCTGACTACAGCTCAGATGACCTGAGTTTGCTTAGTGGCCCAGGTAACTAAAAGAGCAGTAGGGAGGGATGGATGTAACTATTCTTGGGAAGGTACACAGACCTGTGGGCATCTTCTGCACCAATCCCTGGTGGAGACTGTAGATGTCACTGTTTGTAGGTGTGGTCCAAAGGGGTGGAGATATGTCTGAGCTGCTACAGAGGTAGGGCAATACATCACATGTCCTCACTGTCTGCCTGCCCATCGGAAGAATCATTTGGTCCACAAAGGCAGGGTGAAAGTGGGGAAACAGGGCAGGTTAACAAAAAAATGGATGGCTGTAGGACAGAACAACCCCTCCCACCCAGGACATCCTTAAGATCCTTGCTGGCCCCTGCTAAATTACAATCATTGGACCACAGTTTGACTGCATTGCCAGTTAACCCAGCAGCAAGGACATGGGGCACTGGGAAAACTGTTGGAATGATAGAAAGGAGAAATAAAAGAAATAAAAAAAGAATGCTACCTTTCTCCTCATTTCTTTAACTGCAATATCTGGTTTTCTTGCTTCTACTTTCTTGACTATTGGGATTGGATAACTTTGTGATCAGCATTTCTTTATTTTCACTAATCATTTGTGGTTCATGTTTCCAGTGCTTCTGACCTACCTAAATGTTGTAGTGTTTGAACAGTGCCCCAGTATAGCAATCTTACTACATGATTGTGCCTTTCAGTTTGTAGGCCATGATCCCTAACTATATCGCAGCCAGCAACAAAACTTGAAATCGTTTCCAGTACTGTATCTCCCATGTTTTCTATAAATTTTGTAAGCCAGTGTGTACACAGTTTATTGCCTTGATCTGCTATTAACATTTCATATTTTGCTTTAAATTCACTGCTCCTTAGCCATTCATGTGTTGATCTTTGATCATAATGTGGCTGTTCCAGCAACTGTCTGTACTTACCACTTTATCTGTGGCTGTTCCAACAACTCTCTGTACTTACCAGTATATATGTGGCTGTTCCAGCAGCTGCCTGTACTTACCAGTATATATGTGGCTGTTTCAGCAGTCATCTGTAGTTTCCAGGAAGGGATTGACTACTGGTGTAGAGCAACGGTCGCCCATGTTATTAATAACCAGGTCAAGGATCTTAGTTAGTTGTACCTGAAGTATCTCAGATGTGTTATGATGGGCTACTAGTCTGGAGGTGTACATATCCTTTATGAATATGGTGACACCACCACCTGTGGAGCTACGGTCCATGTTTCAGGGCCAAAAGGTGTGGAATGAGTTATAGCCTGGTAGCGCTGGGATGCTTTCTGCTGCTTTAAACCAGGTCTCTGTTACAGCACAAATGATGATGTTCTCCATTTTGAGGAGTGCTTCAAGCGAGTGCATCTTGAGATTTAGACTTCTACTGTTGAGCAGCATGACCCTCAGATTGCATTTATTTATAGCTGTTATAGTGGTAATTTGGTCTTTGGAACACCACCTAAAAAAGGCAGTATAGGGGTAGCAAGAGCCTTTAGCCAGTACCTGGAAACCCAGGGGTGACAGATGCAGGCCATCTCTGGCAAAGCATCGAGGTCTGTCAATCATGTCGTCCTAAGCAGACAGATACTGGATCCCCTCAGAATGACACCAGAAACTTAGCCAATTTTTTGTTTGCACTGCGGTATCATTCTGGGTGACGTAGGATACTGCTCTGGTCTAGGGTCATACCTGCCTGGGCCACATAATCCAAGAGTTTCACCATGTCTCCTTTCATGTAGTCCAGTGAGGTGCATCTCAGGTTATGTGGCTGTTCCAGCAGTTGTCTATACTTACCAGTATATCTGTGGCTCTTCCAGCAGTTGTCTGTACTTATCAGTATATCTGTGGCTGTTCCAGCAGCTGTCTGTACTTATCATTATATATGTGGCTGTTCCAGCAGTTGTTGCTCCTTGCCAGTATATCTCTGGATGTTCCAGTTTTCTTTGCTTTCCTTTTGAACATGTTTAATACCAATGGCGTGACTCAAGAGTCCCTATCCCTGGTCATTATTAGATGTAAGATTTTTAGATTAAAGTTCAATTTATTGGCAGGCAGTGTAGTCATTCTAATTACAGTAGACCCTGTCCACCATTTTATACACACATGCACACACACACACACACACATATATATATATACATATATATATATATATATATATAGCTTCATTGTATCCTATTATCAAATATATGAATATGTGCATGCATGTGTGTGTGTGTGTGTGTGTGTGTGTGTGTGTGTGTGTGTGTGTGTGTGTGTGTGTGATGTAGGTGGGCTTGACCCCTGCAAAAAAAAGATGTATTTTTTTATATAAGATAACTGTATCCTTTAGAGCCTTCTCTCATTATCTGCCATTATTAACAACTAACGCACATCATAATGTATTCTCGCTTACAGCCATACTTGTATACAGCCAGCATCAGTACCCACATTTATCACCAAGCTTTGCTGAATGAAACTTTGCACCATTGGAGGTCAGTTGCTTTAACTAATGTATGTCCACTAAGACTTCTTACAAAAATCTTTGTCCTTAATGATCTCCAAAAGTCTTTTTTTAGTATACATGACTTTATTCACAGTTGTGTAAGATCCCGATTTCTAGCATACATGCTGCAGTTGCTACATATATTGATAAACAATGTGACTGGTTGAAATGTTACTGCCTATTCTTCCCCAGACACACTATTAACACATTGCCACCACATGGGCATTCATTTTAAGACCCTGGTCCAGCTGTAGGGGCATAGATTACTGTTGCGCAGACGTTTTTCCTTTGTATCTCTGCCATCTGTGTGCTACATGAAGTGCATCTCTGACTTGATACCTTCCTTTTGCAAGAGTGCTTAATCATGTTATTATACCTCATTCCTCCACAACAGTTCTCTAGGTCTTTAGCTTACTGGTTTATGTATTATTTTAGCTCTTAATTTAGTCAGTCTGACATAAAACATACCACACTACTTTTATTTATCTAAGGTGAAAAACTCCACCTCCCTTGAATTTCTTAGTACTGTCTGGGAATCTCCCAAATGTTATGGTTTATTGTTACATTCATCCTCTGTGAAAAATACAGAACAATTGTAAGAAGTATTTATTGTAAAAGTAGGCTTTCATGGAGAAGATGTACAGTAAAGTTCTGTTCCTCGGCTCACCTGTTGTAAAATGAGATATAGTTCTAGTTTCATTTTAGTGTTACATAGTTTTCTGAGGTTTGAATAAACAAGTTCATACTTCATAGCCATTTGACTATTAACTGCTTTCTGATTAGTGCAACTTCATTGTCTTAGGTATTAATACACTATGCATGTATAATTTAGAGCTATGCTAGATTTTACTTGATATAAACGTTGGCGATTCTGATATACCAACTGTGTATTCTTTGCTTGTTGCACTTTTTATGTCTTCAGCTTAGCTGTGTTCTTATTATACAGATATATTAAACAATCACTACTGTGAAGTCATGTACTTTTCTTGATGTTTATACACAGTATGTTTATATACACCAGGTAATGCTGGAATTAGTCTGGAACAAGCACACTTTGCCATGTGGTTACAATCTCAGAGAACTGAAGAAAGCAAGGAACAGTATAAAATGGATAAGGCTGCCTCATCCACTCTACACCAGTACTTTGCTTAGTGTAAGAACTGTCTTTGTTTATCACAGGGGAGATAGCTAGTCCGTTGTTAAAAGGGGTACGGAGGGCAGTTTAACATTATGATTTCCTTCTACAGCGAGCCTTCCTTGAACATCTGCTGCCCCACTGTGTACATTCTATTCTACTTTTTTCCCTAGTGTTTCCCACTTTACACTCACCCTTTTCCTAGTTTGTCATTGTTATTATTATCCTTTGTTTTAACATCTATTTTATAACCTTCGGCAGACTTTCTCTCCATCTTAAACTCTTTCCTCCTCTCAACAAAGTGTTCAGCTATAGTAGTTATAATTTTCTCCTCTTTTTTATATGTTTATTCTCCTGTCCTCCATCTTCCATTTTGGCCAGAAAACCCTGTGAATGCCCACTATGGTGGACTTGCTAGAAAGTCCAGACTTTTGCACTCCTGCAATTCCAGCAAGGCTGCATTTCTACCTCTTAATGTGGGATGGGGGGGGGGCTCATGCTCCCTAGATTTCCTAATACAAGTGCTGTAAAAATCTTTGGCCATCACCCTGTGTGAATTTTTTGCCAATAACCTCAACTTGCCCACAGGATGACTGAATTGGCAGTGGCTTTCAGTTTTTGTCATTGGTTTTTAACCTTTCTTTTGTCTCTTTTTATGTATACATTTCTCCTTCCTAATTCCATTTTTCATTTGAGTTTTATTTTATTTGTCAGTGAGAATAATGTTCTGTCAGTACTTTTTCTGTTTATTTCTTAATAACTCTTCCACCCTCTTCATTTTCTACACTTTCCTTGTCTTTTATAATGTTCCTTCCTGTGTTATCCTGTCATTATAACCTTTTTGAATGTTCCCCTAACATATATTTGCAAAAGCATTTCTGAGAGTTTTTTCATAGCTAGCTGTATTTGTAATAGCATCTTTTGCAGCCAAATGAAACATATCACATAAAAATAACTTTTATAAAAATATTAGTTTTGCACAAATAAATAAACAAATAAATAAATAACTCCTTCTTTACCAAGTGCATAATGTTTTTTTCCAGGCTCCTCTTTATACAGCTGATCTGTCATTCATGTAGAGTGACCAACACTTTTCATCCTCCATTCATTACTACTCACCTCTCAGCCAGGTCCGCAGTATCTCTCTCTGTTAAAGAACTCACCATCACCATTAGGTTCAACACAGGTAAAGGCATACTATTCTTTACTACTGGCAGACATAAGGAAGTGCAAAACTGTAAGATTGTCTCACTTCTGTCAGCTGAAGTGGAAATTGAACAAACAAATACGTCAGCACTGGCATGAAACGCATGAGACAATCTTTTCTTTCAAAGTCTACATGGACGCCATTAACCAGTCTGAATGGATGTTTGCTCTAGTACTATAACAGAATATATAAACAGAATAGGGGAAGGAGCAAGAGGTAAGTGTTATTTGTTTGTTTTGTGAATATTAAAGAAAGCTCATCTAAATTAATCAAGCACACAAAATCAAATGTGTAGTACTGTCAGTGTATATTACATCTTCAGTTTCATTTACAAGCCAGTATGCAGTACATCTAAATGTAAATAATTATTTCAAGAAGGGAACTATTTAGTTTAATAAAATATGTTTATTCAATTTTATATCCAATAACAAGCAACCAAGTATAATTATAATACATGTAAAAATGGCAGGTATCTATAAGCATAATATTAAACACAATAAAAATCTTGAAACATTTTCTAGAACTAGACAATAAAATCCATTGTTATTTACTCAATTTGTGATGGCATGTGTGTGCGCAAATGTAAGCTACAAGGAGGCTTGCTCTATGAACCATCCTTTTGCAACAGTATAAATCTACTAATTAACTATAGTTCATTGCTATCTACTGCAATTCATTACTGTTTAACTGCATTTTGTTGCTGTTTAACTGTAGTTTTTCATACTGCAAGTACTATTCTTTTGACTATAAGTGGTTGTGCTTTATTGTGAGTTTTTTCTTACTGAGTTCTTAACCTTAATATTGAGTAGCATAGTTTAAACACAGGTCTGCAGCATCCAGAGCTTCAGCTGCATGGTTTTAAACCCTTTTTGAGGTATTCCAGCTACAACTTAACTGTTTTTTCTGCAAAAAAAAAAAAGTTCTAAGCTTGTTTTCCACCTTTCCTGTTACTAGAGTAGTCCAGAAACAAATTTGCTGTATCCAGGACAGTTTTGTAAGTTTGAGTTCCCCAGACCTTTCTGTGTTAGAAGGAAGTCTTCCAGCTTATCAGTGGGAGTGGTAAGCACTAGGTAGCCTATCTATCACTTTCTCTTGCACTCTAATTAGCTTATTTACTTAGCATTTATTCAGGCTTTTTATAGCAATTATTGTAGCACATATAAGTGCTATCAGCACTAGACGTCCTATAAGGAAACAGCTCCAGTACTTAGTAATGATGACCATCCCTCCTGCCATGTCTAAAGGTCAGTTTCCTGTGCTTTCTCCTATTAACCTGGTGAACTTGGTTATTCTGAGGCAGTGTAGCAACTGCCTCATGTACACAGACAATCTTCTCCGCTTACCTGCTAACACTCAGATTTGTGAAAGATGTACTTATATTTCCAAACTGGAAGCCATGCACTCTCCAGCCAAGACCGGAAGAGCTGGTCAAGAGGGGAAGGTCAACATCTGCACCACACCACATGGAACACATAGCCCTCCAGAACACCCACCATTACAGCCCTCACATAAACCACACACCCACCTTCGTGGAGGCTCTCAATAGAAATCTACCCAAACAGCAGAGACCTCCAAGGCAGAAATGCACTTGACCACCACAACACAGCACAAACCACAAGACACATAGCTCACCTACACATTGTGCCTCTCAACCTAAGCCCCTAAGGCAAAACAGCTTGCCCAATACAATAATCATAGGTGACTCAATAGGGAAGCAGACTGATGTCCCACTCACTAGGTGGAATAAGGAGAAGGTAAAAGTCAGCTGTCTATTGGGTGCCAGAATCTAAAACATAACACAAGCACTCAGGTCACTCCACAACAAGTGTAAGTATGACTCTGTCATTGTCTACGTGGGTGTGAATAACCTGAGATGTACCTTGCTGAACTACATGAAAAGAGACATGGTGGAGATCTCGGATTATGTGGCCCAGGTAGGTATGACCCTAGCCCTGAGCAGCATCCTACCATCGCCCAGAATGATATTGCAGTACAAACAGAAAATGATTGACTTCAACAATTGGCTAAGTTTCTGGTGTCATTCTAAGGGGATCCAGTATCTGTCTGCTTGGGATGACATGATTGACAGACCTCAATGCTTTGCCAGAAATGGCCTGCATCTGTCACCCCTGGGTTTCCAGGTACTGGCTAAGGCTCTTGCCACCCCTATTGTGCCTTTTTTTAGGTGATGTTCCAAAGACTAAATTACCACTGTAACAACTATAAATAAATGCAAATCTGAGGGTCATGCTGCTCAATGTTAGAAGTCTAAATCTCAAGATGCACTCGCTCAAAGCACTCCTCAAAATGGAGAATATCGACATTTGTGCTGTAACGGAGACCTGATTTAAAGCAGCAGAAAGCATCCCTGCATTACCAGGCTATAACTCATTCCACACCTTTCAGCCGCAGAACATGGACCGAAGCTCCAAAGGCGGTGGTGTCTCCATATTCATAAAGGATATGCATACATCCAGACTAGTAACCCAGCATAACACATCTGAGATACTCCAGGTACAACTAACATTGGGTAAGACGGCGATTCAGGTCGTAGCCTGCTATAGGTCCCTAACCATGTCCCAAGATTCTCACTCCACATTCCTAAGCACTTTGGAAACTATTAGGATCCAACACAATACTGTCATACTAGGTCACTTCAACTACCCCTCAATTAAATGGGAAAACTACTCATCCATGAATGCACTAGCCCAGCGCTTTCTGGAATTCATCAGTTCCAATGCCCTGGACCAGCTCATTCTTACCCCCACTAGAGGATGTAACATCCTTGACCTGGTTATTACTAACATGGGCAACTGTTGCTCTACACCAACAGTCAATTCCTCTCTGGTTAGATCCGACTGCAAACTAATCACCATGGAAATCCACATCTCACCCTCATCCCCCGCAAAGGTATCCACCATGAAAAACTTCTCCAAAGCTGACTTTGGACTCCTAAAAACAGAGGTGGCTAACTTCATGGCACCCATGCCAGTAGAAAATAGATGAATGACTGCTGAATCATACACCAATGCACTGTATGAACATTTACATAAATGCATGGAACTAGCCATACCCAACATAACCAAGATGCTCTCCTCCAAAAAAAGGAAGCTAATATGGTGGTCCACTGCCATTAATAAACTCTACAACAGAGGGAAGAAACTGTTGCAGAAAAAGGTGAAGTCCCAAGACTGGAAAAATTCCCTTATTAGCCTCAACAAAAAGTTGAGATCCCTCATCAAAACCTCCAAAGCCAGCTATGAAGGCAGAATTGCAACAGACACTAAAAACAAACACAGAGCATTCTATAGTTATATGAAGAATCTCTACGGCAATATCAAGATTTTCTCTGAGTTACTGCACAATGGTACCTCCTATAATGCCAACAGATATTGCCAGCATACTGGCCAACAGATTCAGTACCAACTTTACCCTTTTCTCCCCGCAAAGGACCAATCTCAAAAACGAAAGAATGCCAAGCACCCAGCATTACTGCAGCACAGGTTAAAGCTGCATTATCCAAGGCCAAGAATACAGCTTCAATGGGACCCGACAATATTCCTGGCTGTGTTCTACATGAATTAAAAAGTGAACTGGCACCACATCTGTGTTCCCTGTTCACTCACAGCCTCACCTCAGGCTTTGTCCCTACCAAATGTTGCACTGTTACAGTTATCCCTCTCCATAAAGGAGGAGTGACTATTGACCCTGGAAATTATTGCCCCATTAGCCTGACGAGTCTGATATGTAAGGCTATAGAGCACATCATCATGGACCTAATTAACAAGGATATAGTGAATCTCCAAACTCTAGAACCCATGTAATTTGGTTTTGTGAAAGATAGATCATGCCTGCTCAACCTGGTTGACTTCTTTGAGTCAGTCACCAGAGCTGTGGATGAAGGTAAGGCAGTTCATACAGCCTACCTCAATCTGGTCAAAGCCTTTGATATCATTCCTCACTCAGGAATTATTGATAAGCTCAACAAACTAGACATGAACCCGTATATTGTTAGGTGGGCTGCAAATTGGCTCACAGATAGAACCCACAATGTGAAAGTAGTGGACCCCAATTCAGACTGCCAACCAGTCATGAGTGGAGTCCCACAGGGATTAGTGCTGGGTCTTCTCCTGTTTGACATCTTACTTCTCAGAAGTCCAGGCCGACATGGAGGGACTCTGGCTGACCACGTTTGCAGATGACCGCAAGAAAAGAGACATTATTAACTCACCAAGTGATGCAGACATCCCACAGAAAGGCCTCATTGAGACCAATGACTGGTGTCAAAACCATGGCCTTAAGCTTAATGCCATAAAATACATCATTATCCCCTTTGGGAAAAACTCAGTTCCCACTAATTACCACATCAATGGGAGCCCACTGAACACTGAAGGCATTATAAGAGATCTGGGGACACAGGTTGACAGCAACCATGCCTTCGACCACCACTTTGCCACTGTGGTCAGAAAGTCCTTCTATGTGGTATATCTCATTACTAAGGGTTTTGCATCCAGGAAGAAAGAGGTCATCATTTCTCTCCGCTCTTCTCTCATTAGACCAGTCATAGAGTATAATTACCCATTTGGCATGTAGCTCACTAGACACCTGCAACAGCTGTAGAGGCAACAAAAGTACCTCACAAAGAGGATCCTAGGCCTTAAACACTTGTCCTATATGGACAAACTCAAAAAATCTCAAGTATTCTCTGTCTCATATTATCTACTAAGAGGCGATCTCTGCTTGACTTATGAAGCCATGTCTGACCCAGCTCTGTCAGAAATGCTACATCTAAAGAAATCCCAGTCCCTCCACACCACATGCTCCAGAGACCTCAGCCTCATTACCACAATCAACAGAACATGCTGGAGGGACAGGTTCATAACCTAGAGACTGCCCATGCTATGCAATAGACTTCCCATACATGTCAAGCAGAGCACCTCACTGGCCCTCTTCAAGAGAAATCTTGATGAGTGGATGTGAAATAGAAAATTCATCCCAGGGATCACTCCAGTGGCTCTACTTGATAGAAGCATTGGGAATTAATGTCGGGTGGCACAATGCCAGGGCACTTCTACGGGCTAAGCTTGTAAAGGCTCCAGGGCCTTTAGCCTATTACACAGCTATGAACCTATGAACCTATAACATACATTGGACAGCACTGGATCATTTCTGCTTTTTCTCTGGAATAGCATGTTACTCACTAAGAGTTGCTCAGCAATTGCATGCATCTGCAAGGGATGGCTGGAGCTTGGCAGTCCTGCCTTCTAATATGGTGACCATGATCGCCCATTAACATTACCATGTTACGTTGTCCCATTATAATCAAAGCACATGTATTCTTCTGCAAACCTTGCCCAGCACTGCAGGTATACTATGGATAAAATACCTCTTCTTCAGTTAAAATGGACATTTAAAGCTGATGAATCTCGAATCCCCTTTTATACAAATAGAATGTGAATCCCTTTCCATACAAGCACAGGTGAAATGTTATTATTCCATAAAACAGATTAAAGCTTTCTCTATCAGTGTGTGTATACATCTGCCTAGCTATTGCCATTCATCTTCAGGAAAATGCAGTCTGCTCCTCTATACCATCCATTCTTATTTCATAAGTTAAAGCACCTTACCACAGTCTAATGGTGCAGGTGATTCAAAAAGGGTAAACAATTATCCAGGACAGTCATACATTTCCTTACCTTAAAGATCTTTTACAGCTGTCCATCCTTTTCTAGATAGACACAGTCTAAAATGATGCTATCAGTGGATGTAAAACTACTGAAATGCTTAGTAGATACCTGTGGTCATAGTTTGCCAGCCTCAGGTATGACTTCTATTATTACCTATTCTGAGACCTATATGTCATTTGCATAATCCCAATTTTCTCTGGCATCTCATTTAGTCCATACTTGCTATTTGCATGCAGTCTGGTAAAAAAGTCTTGTCTGAAGAGCTTGTGTATATATATATATATATATATATATATATATATATATATATATATATATATATATATATATATATATTAACTTCCATACTGTTTTAACCTGTTTAGGACCTTCAATAGATTGCTTTGGTGGTTTCACCATCTTTGCATGCAAGCAGAGTATCATTAAGGTAACGCTGTGCATTAAGCATTCCCTCTGGTAGTTGGGCCACTGTATTCTGCCAAGTGGCTTGCTCAGATACCACAGAAAAATGAGCTGGTTATACTGGAATAAACTTTTGTGTGTATTAATACTGAAGAATTTATTCGAATATTCTTCCATTTTCTTCTGCTGTTAGGCTTGCATTTTGTCATTTTGCAAATCACATTTCATCTAGTAACTGTTGCAAAAATGTCTTCTCTCAGTGGTAGTAGTTGCTGCAGTGTATACAGCATTAGGCTTATTGTAACTTAAAAATTAAATTTCTGCAAATACAAACATCACCTTTTCCTTTTTTTGTTACAGGTACCCTGAGTGGAGTGCATTTACTTTTCTCCACTTTAATATCTCATTACTTCCAGCATTTGTAGGCCTACTTCTGTCTTATGCTTGTGCCTACAGCACTGTACAGACTTTATAAAATGTTGGATTAGCATTTTGATGTAACCTGGAATAATATTGTCCTTTATACCATTTAGACTATCCATTGCGTTGCTGAAAACATATTTTGTATCCACTAGAAGCCATCATGGGATATCATTTCACCCTAGTTATTACCAGTTTGTAATTCTCTCTGTAATGTCTTTATGGAATATCAGCTTAACTCAGTTCTCTTTAAGTAGGATTTGCTAAATAGTGCTTTCTTCATCTTTTCATCGCATCCAAATTTAACATGTATTATTTACCCTTATAAGTCACTGCTACTTTAATTTTTACTGTCATTAGCCACTTTCTCACCTGTATATATTCAACCACTCCAGTGTTTCTTTCTATATTATCTTTGGGAACATCATCTTATAGCAGTCACAGAAATTGTAGGGAATGATTCCTGTGTGTCTATTTCCATTCTTAATTTCAGTCTTGCAACCTTTGTTGTGACCTGTATGATTTTCTTACCATTGTCTGTCATGTTTTATAACTATAAGCAGAGTAAATAATTTGTTTAGCAGTCTTTATCATAGTCCTTTATCTTACATATAGTGTTAATACCTATATAAATCATGTTATAAACCTTAATTGCTATGTGCTTCTTTTTCTGTACCCTGTGTTTACCAGTTACATAGTTTTTATGACTTTTCACAGTGCACACTCATTCAGTATGGCCCTTCTTATGGTATTTTCTACAATCTTTTTCTTTAAACCAGCACTCATAGAAATGATGTGACATATTTCTACATAGGCAGCATGCCTGTGTTATAGCTGATTAGTGTCCACAGAGCAACCCAACAACTTGGTAATCTAATGAATTAATAAATAAATATAGTTCTCTGTTTACTATAGTCCATATCAGGTTTGGATAATGAAGTCCACATAGCACTGTTCTGGTATAGTTCTATTAGCATCTCAGTTTATGTTTGTATGTACTGGTAGCTGATTTTTATATACTTTTATTTGCTGTGTTTATCTTGTCATAATCGCATATTGTAAACTGTGGATAAAATATTCCCACATGGCTCAGTCTACCTACCCATAAATATGTTGATTTATCAAAATGCACAAGCACCAAAGTATAGCTGACCAATGCAGGCATTTTAAAAATTAACTTACTGAAAAACCTAAAGCATTGAAGCAAAAAAATTGTCACAATAGGAAAACAGAGTTTTTAACCATTTGAATTCAGTTAACTAAACCCCTGTCACTAAACTTAGACATACTTTTTTGAACAGTAGTAGTCTTACAGAAAGTTTTTTTTTCCCCTAAGGTAACGTGTAGGGTCAAGGCAGGGTTAGAGTGAGCACCCATTAGTAAGGATGAGCAGTGGGATTTTGCTACCCACTACAGCAGCTTCCTAATGCATGGTAACCCTAACTCTAATACTGCCTCTGCCCCAACCACAACCCTATATATACCCTTAGATCCTTTTCATAACATTACCACTACACAAGTTACTCATGCATGGTAACCCTAACTCTAATTCTGCCCCTGCCCCAACCACAACCCTATATATACCCTTAGATCCTTTTCATAACATTACCACTACACAAGTTACTCATGCATGGTAACCCTAACTCTAATTCTGCCCCTGCCCCAACCACAACCCTATATATACCCTTAGATCCTTTTCATAACATTACCACTACACAAGTTACTCATGCATGGTAACCCTAACTCTAATTCTGCCCCTGCCCCAACCACAACCCTATATATACCCTTAGATCCTTTTCATAACATTACCACTACACAAGTTACTCATGCATGGTAACCCTAACTCTAATTCTGCCCCTGCCCCAACCACAACCCTATATATACCCTTAGATCCTTTTCATAACATTACCACTACACAAGTTACTCATGCATGGTAACCCTAACTCTAATTCTGCCCTGCCCCAACCACAACCCTATATATACCCTTAGATCCTTTTCATAACATTACCACTACACAAGTTACTCATGCATGGTAACCCTAACTCTAATTCTGCCCCTGCCCCAACCACAACCCTATATATACCCTTAGATCCTTTTCATAACATTACCACTACACAAGTTACTCATGCATGGTAACCCTAACTCTAATTCTGCCCCTGCCCCAACCACAACCCTATATATACCCTTAGATCCTTTTCATAACATTACCACTACACAAGTTACTCATACGCACAATGCTAACTCTATCCCATTCCCTAGACCTTGCTCTAACCCTGACTCAAACTCTCACTTACAAGCACAATCCTACCCCAATGCCCAAACTTTTGGCATTAAAATCCCAACCTCACACTTACCTTACTCATATGTACTTAACCTTACTCATATGCACTTAATCTTCCATTGTTGCTGTCTTGACCACTCAGTAATAAGAACTCTTGACAAATTTTCCAAGCATTTTACTCTGTCAGTGAACTGAAGATTTGACAGAGTGAAGTGTACTTATAGATATAGATATAGATATAGATATAGATATAGATATAGATAGATATATGTATGTATAATATGGCCCCCTAACAAGTATTCAAATCATTTGTGATTGCCTCGTATAATTGCTATCAAAAATGGAAGAAATGTTCTTGATGCAAACAAAATTTGGAAGCAAAAATCAAAAAAAGTTGTATTTTTGCAGTGGCAGAAGCTTACATGCACCCCCACATACCCACTATTTGTATATATATTGATTCTGACACCATAATATCATGGGGAAAGGGAAATAATAATAATAATAATAATAATAATAATAATAATCCATACTTGGCATTTCAACCTTCCTTTGAAAAGCCAGGTAGTCAAATTAATGAGTTTGAATCACTAGTGTTTCAGAAAAAAACCCTGGCTGCTATACATGCTCATATATCTAGATGTACCTATATCCCATGCATGCACATTTATATATAGATGTACCTATATCCCATGCATGCACATTTATATATAGATGTACCTATATCCCATGCATGCACATTTATATATAGCTCTATCTATATCCCATACAGACATGTGTATCTAGGTATACCTCTATCTCATACATGTACATATATATAGGTATATTGTGGTATACATATATGACATAATTGCACATATATATCCCATACATGCACATTTATCCTGGCATGCCTATATCCTATGCATGCACATATATCTAAGTATAACTATATTCTACAAATGTACATATGACTAGGTATACCTATATCCCATACATGCACATGTATATAGGTATACATGTATCCCATACATACACATATATATAAGTATATCTATAACCAATACATGCACATGCATGCTCTGGATTTATCCCACATTCCAAAGACATGCAGTGGGTGGACTGGACACTCTAAACTGGCCATAGGTATGAATGTGCATGTGAATATGGCTTGGAAGAACTACGAAGGCAGGCATACTTCTCAGCATACGAAATCTGGACAAAGCCAGACATAATGGTGGGACAAAGGCCCAAAAATAAGGTCAGATTTTAAATATTGCTCCTATAAACTTAGAAAGTTGCTACAATAACAGATTTTAAATTATTATCTATTTTCCAAAGGATATAAATCTGAAACATGCGCACATGTCTAGGTATACCTATATCCTATATATGCACATACATACACACATATATAGAGAGAGCATACCTGTATACCATATATGCACATATGTCTAGATATACCTATACCCCATACATGCGCACGTATGCACACACACACACACACACACACACACACACACACACACACACACACACATATAGGTATACATATATCTCATATGTGCACATATATATATAAGTATCCTATACTTCATAGGGTCATGTCTATGCTAGCGACGTTTCATCAACATTTTCACACTGCGGTTTATTTTAGCACAGGTACTTGGATTGTGCAGTATAATGGTGCACTTTTGGTGATTTCTTTCACTTTTCTGCACTGTGCTGCAGTGAAGCTGGTGTGTGTACATTATGTGGTATGGAGGGTGATTGCTTCTTGCAAAAAAAAAAAGCTTTCTTTGCATTTTCATGCTTTCAAGTTACGTTTTTTGTCTTGAAAAATCAGTAATGCTTAACTTGTGCTTCTGTAACTCAACTGTACACAGAGAAGCAAAATATATCCACCTGTCTGTCTATCTGTCTTTCTATGCATCTGTGGATCACTGTCACTCTGTTAACTGATCATTTTGTCAGCAAAGTGCAGTGTGTGTACATTAGATCAAGCAAATGTTTGGTCCCTTGTGTGATATGTCAAAAATAGGAAAGTGAGTGGGGAAGTAAGTGTGTGTTTTGACATTTAATGTCGAAAGTGAGTGCATGCCTGAGTGTTTACAGATTAGGGTTAGATCAACTTTTACGGTGGATAATAAATTTTGTGTTGTATGTGAGCAGAAGTTAAATGTGTACATAAGTGTAATGGATTAGGGTAAGCGCAAGAGCTCATCTGCAAGTCAAGCTCCACTCGAGTAACCTGCATGTGCAGCCTCAACCTGTGCAGGGACATCAACAAGACTTGTTGGTAGGACAGATTTGTGTCCCAGAGACTCCCCTATCTCCACATCAAGCAGAGTACCTCTTTACCTCTTTTTAAAAGCAACCTGGAAAACTGGATGGGAAACTGAAAATATGCCCCTGGGATTCTACCCGTGTCCCTGCTGGACAGGGGCATTGGGTGATGATTTGTCTAAACATGGGCTAACTCTTGGCTAGGCTTATAAGGGCATAAGGGACAATAGCCTAGTAACCTCCTATGATCCTATGTAAAGGGATAGATTTAGTGTAGTGTGTGTGTGTGTGTGTGTGTGTGTGTGTGTGTGTGTGTGTGTGTGTGTGTGTGTGTGTGTGTGTGTGTGTGTGTGTTGATTGATGTGGTCTGTGCCTGACACTGGCTTATGTAGTGGTAATCTTACAGAGAAGAATTTTGTAAGGTAAAGTGCTGGATTAGGGACAGGAGCAGGGTTAGGATGAAGGCTGACACACACTAGTAAGGTGGTGCAGGGGGTAAAATCATTAAAATGAAACCCACTTATATCAGTGAAGATTTAATGAATTTATTAAATCACAAACTATTGACTACAGCCAGAAACTTATTGAACAATTAAAAATGGCAGCTGCCTTCCCTGATACTTGCCCAATCCTGCAGACATTAATAACCTTCATAACCCTTCTACAACCCAATACTACTAAACTACAATCCTGCAGACATTAATAACCTTCATAACCCTTCTACAACCCAGTACTACTTAACTACAATCCTGCAGACATTAATAACCTTCATAACCCTTCTACAACCCAATACTACTAAACTACAATCCTGCAGACATTAATAACCTTCATAACCCTTCTACAACCTAGTACTACTAAACTACATAGCCCTACCAGAACCCTGACTCTGATGCAACAGAGAGCACATTTGACTTCTAGTAAATAGTACCTATGACACTAGTCCTAAAACTCCTGTTCTAATACTTAGACATAAATTCCTCAATTCCTCCTTAACCATAAAGCTCAACCTCTTTGTACAAGAAATCTGGACAAAGCCTAAAATAATGGGGATGCAAAGCCCCAAAAATGGGGGCAAATTTTAAATATTGCTGTTATAAGCTTAGAACTTTTCTAGTATAATAGGTTTTGTGTTAGCATGCATTTTCTGTAAGCTATAAAGTCTGAAACTGAAATGTATGTTATTATTTAATGACTTCAATCCTCTATGTTTTGCCACAAAAACACAAATTTTATGAGGAAATTACCAAAAATATGTGGCAGAAAGCTGGACATTCTGAGACAATCTGGACAGTTGAGAGGTGTTGTCCCTAACTGTGAGACACTCCTCACATTCCCTAAACCTAAACCCCCTGATTGTTGCCTAATTCTAAAACTCCCCTCCCATTCACTAAACCAAAGTTCCCCAGTTTGTACCAAACTCCAAAACTCCCCTCTCACTCTTTAATTGTAACTCTGCCCACCCTCTTCCTAACCTTAGCACTCAGATCCCTCTTCCTAAACCTAAATTCTCCACTGGATCCTTGACCCTAAACCGGACTCCGCAGTTAGCAAGTTAGCAATGTAAATGAGTGACACATACCCATACACTTACACTGCTAAACTGCAAACACCTTTTCAAACAAACACTGCTCAAACACCAATAAAGCAGTATTCAGACAAAAACAGTTTGAAGTAATGCTGCAAATCATATGTTCAATAAAAGCAAACTTAATAAAAAATAGTGGAACATATGGATCTACCTATATGGATCTATTATTTCTGCTCAGATGATTAGTGTTGCCATTTTGGATATTGACATACAAACATCGAAAAACAAAACACTGACACTGTTTGCACATGCTCTGGGAATTACCATTACCCCAGAGTGGGCTAAAGCAACAGCAGGGAGCAAGAATCTCTGCACCCTCCACACCCCCTGATAATTATATGTACTAACCCTGAAATTGCACAATCCCAGGAGAAAGGGAATAATCCCCTACCCAGGAATTTTCAATCTCTTATACATTTCATCTACATGGTTCTGTCAACCACATAGTGTCAACCAAACAGAAGTCGATGTTGTGACTGTTTAGAAACAAATAATATACACAGGGACTACACAGCCCCTTTTTTCTAAATACTTTTCACTGACATCATTAATTCCTCTTTAAGAGGTGCCTGCTATATATATTGTCAGTGCTAATAATGCTAGTAATACATCTCATAATGAAAATAGACATCCAGGCACTTTATTGGTTAAAACCTCCACACTGTGCTACAGTGTGTGTGTGTGTGTGTGTGTGTGTGTGTGTGTGTGTGTGTGTGTGTGTGTGTGTGTGTGTGTTAAAGTGGCAGACCATTACTTTCTGGGCCAAGAAGGGAAGTGATGTTTGCATCTACTTTGAGAAGAGTTGTGAGTGAGTGAGTGAGTGAGTGAGTGAGTGAGTGAGTGAGTGAGTGAGTGAGTGAGTGTGCACATGTGTAAACTGTGAGTAAGTGAGTTATTCATATTTCTTAGCTATTATACTTTGATATTTAGGAATATTGTCAAGTGTGGGGCTATCCCATTTGAGAGAAATGTTTCTTTTTAAGGTAAGTCCCAGGAAGCATTTTTCAACCATTAATCTTTTTGCAAATAAATAAATAATCTAGACATCCATAAAGTGTTCTTGCCAGTGATTATGAATGTTCAGCGGCTTTGCCAAATAGCTAATAAGAATGAGGTCATATGCATGATGGGTTATTGAAATGTCCATATTGTAGAGAGTACAACAGATGGTTAAAATGGAAAGGTGTGTCTAACTCTATGGCACGGAAATGTGGGTTCACCCAGTGGGCCCAGGCACTGGGAGAACTTGCCAGCGAGGTATGGGATGGAGAGTCCTACATCACCTCAATTATCATGGGGGGCATACCTCTCAACAGTCCAGAATTCTGCCTCATATCTTTAGTCTATGACTCATAAAATTTGTAGTTTTCTGACAATTTTTAAGGGCTGCAGTCACTAAAAGATGATAGTCATTTGAATTTTAGATTTCATATCCTTCAGAAAATGCATGCCGAGGCAAAACCTGTTATTTTATCACCTAGTTTATGAGAGCACTATATAAAAGCCATCCCTGATTGTTGTCCGTTGTAACCCAATTATTTTTGGCTTTGTCTAGAATTCTTGGGCAAAGATAGTGAGAGGTACAGGGGAGTGAGTTAGCAAGGTCTCAGGTCATGAATTGCACAGATAAGAGGACAGGAACTTGTCCTGACATGTAATGCATATGTGCTGTAGTTAGGTCAGATGTGTGGAAGGAAACACCAACACTGCATTATGCCTCTGTTGTGCAAGTGCCCTATCTGGTCATCAAAGTTTGTTTCTTTGGTAAAGTGCATCAGAATGTGTTTCCTAGAGATTTATGCATTTTTATCTTTGCAGTGCAATAAATATGATTACTTGTATTGCAGGTCTGTGCCAACTTCACAGTTACGTGTACAGACAGTGTTCCTAGCCAACAGACTCTAAGAATTTAATAAGTGGTCTAGCTAATCTCACCTGCTGGTCAACTGGATGTAGAGTCTGGAGGTTGGGCAATGTGGAAATCAAGTTGTAATTTTTAATGTTGATTTGTGAATTAAGGTGTTTTATTTGTAGGTTGAAAGGAAAGCAACAATGCCTTTTACTAACACATAACATACATTTTTTATGCAGTGAAATCGGTGCAGTCACACCCAACAGTGAAGAGTCAGATGGGGGTCAGATCACAAAGCAGGGCCGTAAGAAACTGCACTTTGACTTTCTAGGGGCTTCAAAGCATAGCTCTGTCAGCTTTAGCTTCACACTGCTTGTTTTACTCTTCATCATTTTCCCGCTGAGTCCCAGCTGCTGCTTTATAACAAAAACCGTTTGAAAAACTGAGATAAGTGTTAGATTTTTTTCTCTTTAAGCTACTTTTTTTTAGTGGATTAAACATACTTTGCACACTAAGATTGCTATCATAGTTATGATATGTTGATAATACAATGTGATATAAATTACTGTTCAGATTTGTGCTCTATTTTTGTATACATCTTCCTGTGAAACAATTTGGCACAGTGGAGTGACATAATTCATCTATAATGAAATACTGCATTTATGATATTTTAAATACAACCAAATAATAGCTGTATAGGTCTAAGATCACCAGTATAAATGCTGAAGAAGAGATCGCCCCTGTGTAACATGAGCAGAGTTTTCTTGCATAGAAGAAGGCTTGTGAAACAGATTTTCTGAAGTCTGAGTCAATGTGGTTGGAAATCTGAACGAGGATCCAGCTGAAGCTGAGATAATGTTGGTTATAGAATGGCATGTACTGAAAAGCTACTATGCTTAAAGGAGAACTGTGGTGGATGTCTCATTGACTCTTAACTGCAAGTGTATGTTTCTGTATAAATCACTAGCTTAATATAATCTGTCCACAGTTGGAACAGAATTATTTTTTGAGTGACTGTATACCTTATGCTACAGGTAAAGCAGTGCTACATTCAAATCAACTTAATGCGATTTTTTTCACTTAATCTGAAACAAGATAGCCTGATCAGCTAGTCAGTTAACTCAGGTGTAAGCAAATATAAAAACAGGTAGCTTATATGATTTTGTACTTTAGCAAAATGTTCACAGAAAAAAAAATATCTTTGTTGACTTGATCATATGTACTTCTGAATATATATAATATATTGAATGCACCCATGCACGTGCACTCACACACACACACACACACACACACACACACACACACACACACACACACACAGTGTATGAGCAGATCTATATTTTTTAAAATGTATTTACTTTACATTTGTTAATAAGAATAGCTTGCCTGGAGTCAAAGCCATTTTCAGTGATAGCCCAGAGACAAAAGCTTCACAAAAAAGTTTAACAGTGCATGCACGTTAGTATATAAAATAAAACAATACACATGACTATAGCAACAGTTGTTAAAGATGCAGAAATTAATAATGAAAACTTTTGAGACAATAATCAGGAGAAAAAGAAGTGATGACTTGAAAAGATTATAGTTGATAATTATAATATTTAATAGCACAGAGTATTAACTCTATAAGTTATTAATGAGATACTTCTTGAACTCCAGGAGTTTGATTCTCTCTCAGCCTCTAATTGATTACTGTGTGACTCTGGGCATATCAGTTAACCTGATTCTGCTCCTGGAATGGGTCTGAGAAAGGACTATGTGGATCAGTGCTCTACTCTGCTTAAATAAAATAAATCAAAAAATGTACAATAATGTGGTGTCTCCACATTTTCTATCCTTGAGGAATGGTAAGGTGAATAACAAATATATAAATAGCTAAGATATTTGGTTAGAGAAATGTAGAGAGTATTTTAGTATTAGACATTTCAAGTGAGAAGGAGACATTTTGTAAAAAAGGTGAACGGTAATTTAATTGAGGAAGAAAGTCAGCTATGAGAGTAATAAGAAAAAATTAAAAGTGTATATATCTTGGCATAATCTGCAGTTCATTATTAAAACTTTGTGGAGTTTATTTCATAGTAGAGAAGATAATTGTATGTAGTTCCAGTAATATTTATTATGTTATTGTAGTATCCGGCAGTTTGTCTAGTTAAGTGTATCCTAACTTGCCTTAAGAATTATTCATGGTTCTTGTCTAGTCACTTACCAGAAACACTAGTGTTCCTGTTCCATATTTTATCAATATACACAGCATAAATGATTGAAGGATTGGCCTATATGATTTTTTTTATACTTAAAATCTCTTGTTATTTGATGGATTTGAATAAGTTATGTAAAGTGGGAAATTTCAGAGAATGTTTTATACTATTATGTGCTACCTTTAGTTGAGAGCTAGATAATCATACACATCTCAACTGTCCAGATTTTCACAGAATATCCAAAGATTTGATATGTTGGTCTGTTCCTCCTAAAATTTGTGTTTTTCTGGCAAATCACTGAGGACTCCAGTCATTAAATAAAGTCAAACATTTGAGTTTCAGACTTCATATCCTTTAGAAAAATGCAGGCTAATGCAAACCCTGTTATTTTGATAACTTTCTAAGTTTTATAAGAACAAATTCTGTCCCTGATTTGGGTACTTTCTCTCCGCTATTTCTGTCTTCATAAAGAATTCTTGCACTAAGAGGTTGAGAGGTATATTGCTAATGCATTTTGAAAATTAATTGTACTGTATTTAGATGGTTGCCTGCAAACCTGATTACTTAGTTATAGCATTATTCCAGTTTATTTAGTTTTTTTTAAAGTCTGCAGAAGGCATATAATAGGCCTGGCAGTAAGAAGGCATAAGCTGTGGTCACCATACATGCTCCAAGTAGATATATTTTTTGCTTTGTATAGCATCCCAAGCTTGCCGTTGATTTTGCTGGCTGAATAGTCTACCTGATGACAGAATTTTCGATTTTGGTTGATGATAACCCCTAGTAAATTTATTTGAGATACTTGATACATGGATGTGCTATTTAAAAATGTGATTATAATCTTTGAATTTTTATCATGCTTTTCTTGGGTTAAAAATGAGGAATTCTATTAAGTAGCGACTCAGACTGATATAGTCATCTTTACAGAGTTTTAAATGACTGTTGCATAATTGTTGGACAGTCAAGGTAGATGCTGAATATAAGAGTATAGAATTGTCAGTGTATTGTAAAATTATTGCTGAATCTGTGATTTTATTTATATCATGTACAAATATTTTGAATGACAGTGGACCAAGACTTAACCCTTGAGGTACTCCAGCAATGGCAGGAAGGAACAGTGGCAGGAAGGAATGTGGAATGGATGTCTTCCCAATGTATACAATGAGATGATTGGCTAAGGACATTTTTAAACCTGTCGATTGTTTTATAACTCTTAATCACTTTTGCAAGTCTATGCAAAAGCAATTCATGTGACAGCACTGCGGACCTTTGACAGTTCAAGAAAAAGTGACGGTACAGTTTGATTTAGTTTTTCTCTTTTGATAACAAAGTTTGTGAGTTGCAGTTGAGCAGTGTTCATACTATGACCTGGCTGAAACTCTCCTGCATTGCGGACACTGGATTTTTTTTTTCATTTTGGTAGTGCAAGAATTGTTGATGTAAACATCATTTTAGAAAGAGGTTACAAAATGGTTGTATGTCTAAAGTTTTAACAATCTATGAAATTGCCAACTTTATGGGGAGGAATATTATAAGATTGCTTTGATCTAGTAATTCAGATTGAAATTGGCTTGGCTGTTATATTTGCTGCTGCTTGAAGGCATTTGGGTGGTAAGCTTTCAGGAGTAAATGAAATGGGTTTTCTTAGCAGTGCTTTGATATACTTAGAAGACACAGTGCTTATGCTGAAAGTGCCATATATGTTATTCTTTATGATGATGCAAATATAATGCATGTTAAATTATTGGAGATGTTGCTGCAGTAATTAAATGAGAATTTACTTTTGATGTAGTTGCATATTATTTTTCACTTGGTAGTGGATTTAACTGTGTCCATTTTTTCTGGTTTACCACCTTATATAAGAATTTCTCTTATTGTTTTAGATTGTTCTTATGTCTAAAGTCTAACTTTTCAAAGTATTTTTTTTTTGTCATTTTTGTACCACATTTTTTACCATATAATCTACCTGATTTCTAACTGTTTTGAAGTTGTCTAACTTCTATTAGGTTTCTTTCACTTTCCATGATTTTTGGACTTTTAATGTTGGGTGTTAACCATGGAACTGCTTTGTATTTTTACTTTTTCTACCCAAGGGAGCAGTGAAAATAAGGATGTCTATGAATGTCTTATTAAATAGGCTACAACACCACCTAGAAGTAGATGTTTGAGGGTGCCAGTTACTTTGTATGAATAGATTTTTAAATAGTTAATCTTTGTACTTTGTTTTGCCCTGAACCAAATTGCATGCGTTGCTTTTCTTTATTTTTTGTTGGCTCCAGTTTGCAAATATAGGGTTATAAGTTATTGAGTGAGCCTGGTAACATTCCAGCTTTGGATATGTTGCCAGAGTTTTTGGTTATTATCCATTCTAATTACATTTCCTCAACTTAAGACTTGTCTTTTTGTGTGGGAGTCAGAGATTAGTTTAGTTAGGCCAAAGAGTTATTATTATTATTGAAGTAAATGACAGGTAAGTTGTCTAGGCCTATCTAAGTTACAGTCACACAATATTATACTAATCTGTTTTATATTAGAAGCAATGCAAGATAATGTTATTACTGTAGTAATATTTATTTCATCTTCTAAGGGAAATTACTTAGGCTGCTTAAACTGAGAGAAACAAGAGAGTAAGTTACTTTCATCAACATACAACTCCCACCCACAACCAGCAGTTATAGCTACTTTGTTGTGTACATCTCATCTAACTGTAATAAAAAATAATAATAACTCTCAAACTTGTAGCATAAGAATAAGGGACAATACCAAATGATAATGAGAAACAAAGGCAAAAAAAAACAGGAGCAGGTGTTAAATATTGCACTTATATACTTAGAAATATATATTTTTTCAAAATACTATTTACCCACCAAATCCTGATGTTTGTTAAAATACATTTTTTATAAAGGGGTTAAGAATTCTGTGGAAGATAATTTCTTGCCCCCAAACATGATTGTTACAATTAAAGATCCAGAATGGCTATCTTTTGCTCCATTATTTTTTTTCACAAATGGATAAGTTAGTAGATTATATGTTTTTAGGATTTTTAGTATGATTTCGCAATTAGGATATTGAACTTATAGCACTTCAACCAGTATAATAAACTCAAACAAAACCAAAATACCGGTGATAGCATGAGGAACAAACCAATAACAAAACGTCTTTAGCGTATACTTTATTTTCACGGCTTTCATCTTACGACTTCTTCAGAACTAAAAACAGCTCATAAAAACGTCTCTACTTATATATACTTGCTCATTAACACTTCATTACATCACACCATTAACCAATATCCATTTAAAGTGCCTTAGTTAAATTTAAAATATAACATCATAGAACCTTAAAAAACATTGTTTATTTACATATAATTTTCTATATTTCAAAAAACATTTCATATTAATAACTACATTCTGTCCTGGTGTTTTATCTGCCTGAAGTTGTACCTGCCACCAGGTTTCTCTCTGTTCTAAAACATTGAAAGCAACATTAACTAATTAATCAAAGAATTGGTGAGCAAAAGAGAAAAACAAAGCAGCTGAAGCCTGAAGCCAGACAGCTGCTTTTCAATTATTGACAGGGAAGCACCCTTTTTTCACTACACTGAAACGCTGTCTTTTTTGTAACATAATAAACCTGCATTCAGGCTTTATAACTCTTGGTTTCTGTCTCAGCTAATCTATTCTTTTTATTCTAAGCTATTCTTAAAATCACCTCCCCTTGCATCTAACAACTGTTTCTAGGACTGAAAAAAGAAATTTTTTTATGTGCCTTACACTCAACTGTGTGCCTATATAAAGTGATTTTTTAATCTCTATTTTTGATATTATAATAATGCTCTCTCATCATTTCATATAACGATCTAGTAGTCATTCCCACATAAAAACTAGAACACCCACTGCATAAACAAACATATACCACCCCTTTTGTTTTACAGGTGGCATGCCCCGGTACTTTTATAGTACTTGGATAACTTAATATATTAATAAATTACCTTTCTAATATGTATCTGCAATATCTGCAGCATCCACCATTTATACATCCCTTGCTTTTTCTGGGTATACAATAAATTTGGTGTATACTTCGTGTAGTCCCTTTTAAACATTTTTTCAAATTATAATTATTAATATAAACAAAACTGGGTTTACTACTTACAACCTCAAATAGGTCTTTATTTCCTTCTAATATCTTCCAGTTGTTTTCTATAATTGGCCTAATTTCTTTATTATCTACTGACATTTCCAAATTACAAGCTACTTTGTGATGTTCACCCCAACTATTACATTATTTCTAAATGGTACCTTTAATGTAGGGGGTATCTATCATATCTTTTACTATAAATTTCATCTGCTAATTTACTAATGTCATATTTGTTATACCGTCTAGCAATAAACATCTCACAAATTTTTATAAACTCTTCTTTTGTGACTTCATCATTACTAGTCATCCGACTACACCTTATTAATTGACCTTTCAGTATATTTTTTCTCACAAACAGTGGATGATTACTTTTATTATGTAGGTAACTATTTACGAATGTTTCCTTATGATGTATTTTACTTTCGAAGACATTATTTGCTTCATTCCACTTCAAATTAACATCTAAAAAGTTCATGTTATTTCCTTTGTCTCCCAAAGTGAACCACAGAAATTCAGATTTAACATTAATCATACTTACGAAACTTATTACTGCACTACTATCACCTTCTACAATAAAAAACAAATCATCCACAAACTGATTATAATAACACACATTAAATATTTTGCTAACTTCTTTCAATACTGTACATTCCCACCTTCCCATCACCATATTGGCAAAAGATGGTGTGGTGGGTGACCCCATCGCTACACCCTTCAACTCTTTAAAATATTTGTTATCAAACATAAAAAAATTATTGTCCAGTAACACATCCAACATTTCACAATATAAATTAACCTGTTGGTTAGGGATGGTGGTGAACTTATTTAGAAAATTTCTCACATATTTTATACCTAATTCATGTGGTATTGAAGTAAGAAGTGACACAACACCTATTGTAAAAATAATATGCTTGTCACTCTTAAAATCAAAACTAGTGAGAACGTTTCTCAATTTATCCAAAAAGTCCCACAAATCTTTAATATATGAATCATAAGTCTTTGTGTTACAGGATTTAAAACAGCATCTAACACTAATGCGATTTCTTGATTAATATAGTTTGGAGAAGAGACTATGGGTCAAAAAGGGGGGTTATTTTGGTCCTTGTGGATTTTTGGTATTCCAGACAAGGTCCCAATAGTAGGTTTTTCTATTGAACAAAAATTTTAAGTATCAAAGTTTAACTGCTTGTTCATAAGATTGTCATATAAAAAAACATGTATTTCTTTAAATTTTCTTTGTATTTCAGCTAAACTAATCAGTTGATATTCGTCTGTATTACTTAACATATTTAGCATACTGTTAACATATTGATCGTCATTCATTACTACTAATCCCCCTCCCTTGTCACTTTTCAATATTCTGAGCTTCTGATTATTTTTTTATTTCCATCAAACATTTTCTTTCATCAGTTGTATATTAAAATATTTATAGAATTTACTTTTTGTTAATACAGCTTTAATTTCAGTCTCACAAATGCCTTCAAATACTTTCAATGTATTTAACAAGGGCAGATTAAAACAAGAAGGTTTTACAAACTTAGAAACACTGGTCTGCACATTATGTAATAAAACATTCAAATTTAACTTTCTAGTATATTGTTTCAGTTCCAACAAAGTTCGTACACAGTCCACCCTTCTTGTGGGCACAAAATTGAGTCCGAGAGACAACACTTTAATATCTAATGAAGTTAAATGAAAATCAGATAAATTAAAAATACAAGCTTTGTCATTACTATTTGTATTTAATTGCCCATTGATGATCCAGAAAGTGTTGACTCCCTGGTTCTCATGTCTCTTGTTTTCACCTCTCTCTTTTCATTATGAAATAAAAAAGTTTTAGGCTTAGCTCCATTCGTTTATATATAAATAACCTAACAGTACCTTCAGACAAGCTTTTCCTGAATAATGATACTGTTGGGTAAAGGGTTTTTTGTAAGTTAATAATAAAAGATTGGAATTAGGGGCAGCACATGGTTAGGGTTATGGATAGAAGATGTGTAAAAATGGACAGGGGAGCTTCACTTCCGGTACCATAATAGTCATGTGTTCTAACTTTAATCCTAACCATGCTATTGCCCCTAACCCCAACCCTATACATTTTCTTGCAAAAAAAACTTTCAATACATATGACACAACCACACCACATAGACACACTCACAAAATGTTAAATCTAACTCCTTATGCAGCCTTTACTCTAACACTAACCTGCAAACACTCATACATACACTCCTAACCCTAATGTCAAAACTTTTAGTATATCTGAAAGTGTCAGCATTAGAAAGTTCCTTACTCAGTTTTGCAAGTGCATCTCACAATGTGCACTAACAGGTGATGTGCCAAGCATTGACATTTCTGGCAGTCAGAAAGAACTCCCTTCAATCAAAAACATATCAGTTAGCTTTGTCAACTAAAATACAGTCAGAAATCTTAACTGCAACCAGTATATATGCATGCACAAATACACACATGTGCACACACACAAACAAACACACACACACACACACACACACACACACACACACACACACACACACACATACACAAAATGTTTGATGAAGCCATGAAGGGTGACTTTCAGATGGCTTCAAAGAAGTTCTTGGAAATTTACTACACTCAAAAAGGGGGGCAGGGCATTTGCCCAGGCTGTTCCCAGGATGGGTGGAGGTCTGGCAGTTTAGATCAGACAGTTAAAGCTGTTAGCTGTTAATGAATTTCATTCTGTAGTTCTGAGTTGGATTCCCACAATATCCAGTTGTAAACTGTATGGTTCTGAGCAAGTCACTTAATTAGCTGGTACTCCTGGGTTTCACTGAAAAAGGACACTTTTGCCCAGTGGGTTTAATTGGTTAATAAATAAAATTAAATAAAAATAGTTTAACCTGTGAAATTGTGAAGAGATAGAAGGAATGATTTAAAGACCTTATGCATTTGGTGAACATGCTCTCTTTGGAGGAGGCAATGTTATAAGAAGCTGGTGGCACTGGATACCTTTTGGTAGGTAACTGTAACAATTCAGCTACATCAAAGTAGTTGGAATGGGTGATGTCACAATAGAACAAGTGGTTTAGAAAATGGACAGAGATGTATCTGTATCTCTGTGTGTACCTTATCTACCTCTCTCATTGTGTGTGTGTGTGTGTGTGTGTGTGTGTGTGTGTGTGTGTGTGTGTGTGTGTGTGTGTGTGTGTGTGTGTGTGTGTGTGTGTGTGTGTGTATGGGTCTACTACGGTTGATTGAAAACTCACTTGATTGAAAATGAAATTACTAGGATCACTATATGTATATATATATATATATATATATATATATATATATATATATATATATATATATAAATATATATGCATGTACATGATACACACACACACACACACACACACACACACACACACACACACACACAACATACTTAATTCAAAAATACCACATATAAAACACATTTATGCATAGTATATACATACGGCAAATGTATATGTTTATATATTTGAATTTATAAAGAAATACACACACAAACATATTACCTATATCATTAACAGACAGAAGTTAGAAGCAAAATAAATGCTCACGTCTGAGGAACACATCCTCATTCAGTAGTGACCTGAAAGAATAAAGAATCTGATAGTTGCCTTCAGACTGAGGTAAAAGCTGAATCCCATGTAGAATACAGTGCACTTTGCCAGTAATCACATCCAAAATAAAGTGTCAGACTTAAAAAAGAATGCGGGGTAAAAAAAAAAACATTAGTTATCATTCATAACTGCCTTCTCTATTTGGATTGTTTCTTGACAGGAACAGCATGAAATTAAATTACCTTTACATATCCTCAGTATGGTTCTACTACTATTGCACATAGTACAAAATGAGCACTCACACCTTCTGTAACAAGAACATTTTGTGTTCCTTATCAATGTTACTATTAATATGGAGAGAGGATTTTAAGAATTTAGCAACTGCTCAACTCAGACATCTCTGCCATTTATTTGTAATAAGAATAAAGTCTGGGTTTCAGCTTCAGATCTTTAAGCTTCCTAACCTTATGAAGTGCATCTGGAAGAGAACTAGTTACTTATTCAGAAAATGTGAACATGGACAAAAATAAGAACCATGAAGGCACTGCGAGTGCAGAACTGGGTAATTAAGTTTCCAGGTTTTAATATTATGTCATCCTAACATCAGAATGTCCGCACTGTCTAGCATACTAAGTATGGGGTTTACACTAAGCACAGGGTACACACTTATCACAGATTTTATTGCTTTCCAACATGCCATGGTTCCAATACAGTGATCAGGCAAAAATGTCTATTTATACCAGAGCTCTTCTTTCAAGTTAGTGTTAAATACTGCCTTGCTGTGTAAAGCTGTTAATTGTCTCCCAGCCCTGAAACACTGGACATGCCGCCACGCTAGTGCTTTTATTTTTTTTAAATCTGTGCTTGGCAGCAATGTCTATATATACATTTAGAGGTTTACCTATAGTGGGAGATTTTAACTTCACAGGGCTTTTTTTTTCTTTGCATGTGAGCTAGCAGTGTTAATGCAAAACAAATCACTCTGGCAATGATGGAGGAGGTGAGTATGCTGCAGATGGCAGAGGGGGATGGAGAATAGGAGGCGAGGACAATATTTATTTATGTCAGCCTAGCTTATCCCAGAAGGATCTTGCCTCCAGTCAGGGAGTTCCCTAAAGTCCTGTACTGAATACAGCTGCAGACACCACCAGAGCAGTGAATTTATTGTAGCTCAGCACAGCTTACAGCCATACTTTCCTCTTACATTAGCTGTCCACTATATCACTTTTGACTTCTGTCTCATACGTACTCTAAGTTTTCACCTTCCTCAGCAGGTTCACTAGTACCAAGTGACTAGAGTGCAGTAAGACGTGATACAGGCATATTTGTGGCTGGATCCAATCCTACTTCATTTTATCACTTACCCTAAATATCGTGACTACAGACGGCATGGTCTGGTCTATGTCCACCACCATTGTTGATAGTATTGACAGTCAGGATGCCTGCGGGGAAATCACATCAAGTCATACTTAAGACAAAATATAAAAATAAAGCAGAGCACCTGATAAACCTCGGCAACTTCCTTTCCTAAGTGAACTGTTTCTTCTTCATGTAAAAGGCATCCATTTCTGCATTTATGCCTTGGCTCTATTAATTTTGTTTTTTTTATGCACAAGAAACAATTTGTACATATCTGTATTGATTTCTAACATTTAGTGTTATTTACCTTTTCTCCTTTTCTATTTACCTTTCTATTATTGATTCTTGTTTTGAGTACAAAGACATTTTGAACTTTATTGAGATGGGCAGCCACGGTGGTGCAGCGGTTAGTGTTGCCACCTCACAGCAAGAGGTTCTCTGGTTCAATCCTTGGCTGGGGTGCCTTCTGTGCAGAGTCTGCATGTCCTCCCTGTGGTCGCGTGGGTTTCCTCCGGGTGCTCCGGTTTCCTCCCACATCCCAAAGACATGCTGTAGGTGGATTGGGCACTCTAAACTGGCCTTAGGTGTGAATATGTGTGTGTGTGTGTGTGTGTGTGTGTGTGTGTGTGTGTGTGTGTGCCTTCTGTAAAAGGTTGGGCGTCGAGCTGGCAACTCAACACCATAAAACTCCACTGCCAATCATGAGCGGACAGGTGATCCGCTGTGGTGACCCCTAACCGGGAAAAGCTGGAAGAAGAAGACTGTTTCATTGAGATGGTTACAATGTAACCTCATGTCTGACATCCATATGATTGTTGGTCCTCTCAAGGTGTGTAATCCTTTGGTATATTTATCCAGATTTTCATCACAAGAGGCAGTAATAGGTACTGTTGATATAATGGGCTCAATGCTCACAATGTATCAATGTATATGTATGCCATGCCAGTGGCAACAAGTAAAAATAGCTATCTGTTTTAATACTTCTTTAGTTCAGTTTTCTTTGATTGCAGGTTAGTTTGCATGGGGGAGATACAGTCCATTTGATAGTATATTAATTCAGAAGATTTGCATCATGACAAGAACGTCTGTGTATTAACATCAAAACTCTCCCCAGTACTGACGATGAGGTTTGTGAACTATTATCACAAAAAATCTGAACAAAGCCAAAAATAATGAGGGGACAAAGGCTACAAATAGGGACAAATTTTAAATATTGCTTTTATAAACTTAGAGAGTTGCTAAAATAGCAGTTTTTTGTTAGCTGCATTTTCTGAAGGATATGAAGTCTGAAACTCAAATGTCTGTCATTATTTAGTGACTTCAATCCTCAGTGATTTACCAGAAAACTATACATTTTTTGTGGAACAGACCAAAAATATGAGACAAATATCTGGACATTATGTGAATATCTGGACAGTTGAGAGGTACCACATGCAGATTCTACTTTGCACAGGAGTACAAATGTATATGATTTTTTTTTTCATTTAGTAACTCTGTGGCATTATTTAACTGCAGGGCTTAAAAGCAACACTATCGAACTTTCTGGTGTTGCAGGTGATAGAAATATTGTGTCAGCCTCTGTGATAACTTCTTTATATTTTGCTGAGCTATGTCAGTTCAGGAAAATACAAAAATGTTATTTTGAAATGTGGATGTTTCTTCTGTGAACTTGTGTTTTTATCTGGGGCATTGCATGGCACTGGTAAAATATTTAACAGACATCCCATCTATGTTAGAAGTGCACGGTAGAAGTTTTGTATTGCTGTTGACACTTGTAACACAAATAATGTATTGCTGTAATACAGATATGCAAAAATTGTAAGGTTATACTAAAACATAAGTAAAAATATCCTTTATATAATGACTTCAGATTCACAAATGCACCATTCTGAGAGTTTTGCAACCAGTACAAAGCTTTCTTCTTATTTACAATAAATAATATATAATGAAGCTAACTATGACTATGCTGCAAGATGGGTGATTCAAAGTGTATTGCATTATGGGAAAGCCCTTATTTATGTAAGACACATTGTGCAGATATTCTACTACTTCTGTTTTGCAGCATATATTTCATGAGACAAAGAAACATTTGAAACTGCTACTTGGATAGTATTATTTGACAGTTGTTCTCTTTTATAACACTGTCCAGTTGTTGGGAACATGTGCGTAGTTATATTTCATCAGAGATGCGATACTCCATCAAGATAACATGATTATGCTACTTCACAATTGGTGTATTCCAAAAAAAAATGATGTTCCATTCAGGAAGGGCCATTCATCCATAGAATTTGAGATAAAAAGAGAAAATTGGTTACAGAAAAACATGTGGAAAGAGTAGATAACTGTGAACAGATGCACAGGGAATGTCATGTTTCTTGTGGAAGACAGCAGGATAGCTGCAAAGAAGGATTGATATAACAGTGTAGATTCAGTGGCCCAACAAGGTAGCACACTAACCCTAGGTGCAGAAGGTTGTCAATTCTATTCCCAGACCAGGTAACTGGATTGCTGACACTGCAGTGCAGCATAAGGTGGGTGCTGGATTCCTGAGTGTATCATACTTCAGGTGAGATGTTAAACTAAAGCCCAATTTGCCTGAGTTGGTGATAGTATAGTTGGATGTAAAAGATCCAAGGGCACCTATTGAAAAGAGTAGAGGAAGTTCCCAATGCCTTTTTCAAATTGCCAGTAATAGTTTAGATGCCACCTTTGGTATGCCATGAAAATAGGCTACTAGCCTAATGGGGGTAACCTGGTTAACAGAGAATAAAAAATAAAAACAAAAAAAACTAAAACCTGCTATAGTTTACAACTGTAAATAGTAGACTGGTATACAAAGGAATGGCAAAATGCAAGGGTGTGGCCAGGATGGCTAACTGAAAGCAGCAACTAATAAAAGCTCTGTGAAGGAAAACTTTTTTCTAACAGAAAACAATAAAAAAATAAAATTTTAAGATTCTTGTTAGATAATTGTATTCATTAATAGTCAGAGAAAAGATTTATAGCTATAGGGTCTTTAAAACTTGTAATTTTCCTGTCAAAATTTCAACTGCTTAATTAAGAGAGAAGAGATGCTTAGAATTCTTGTGTTAAAAAGACATCCAGTCAATAATATCTAGTACACATGACAACAAAGTGCACAAATCATCAATATAGAAAAAGCGTTGCTTTAAATGATTATGAAGGGAGAATAACTGAAGGTGAGTCTCAGACTGAATTTCTTTTAAAACAAAATAACTGGCTCATAGATAAAGTTGATGATTTAGAAAATAGACTGAGATGAAATAACCTTAGAATGTATGGTATACCTGAAAAGTATAAGGGAGACAATATAATAAACTTCTAACAACGTGGCTACAGAAAAACATTAAGTCTACCTGAAACATTATCTCTTGGAATCAAAAGGGCACATAGATTCATGAGACTACCTTCGAAGAAGGAAAACTCACCACCATGTTCAATTATAGTTAAGTTTATATCTAGATTAAAAAAGATCAAATATTAAAAACACTATGGTCCAGCCTACCCATTAAAATAAGTGAGCATATAGTCAGATTTAACAATGACTATTCCAGTAAAGTAATAAGTAAAGGAAAATCCTGCTTAGTACTGATTAAGGAGCTTAAAAAACAAAACAATATTAAAGTCACTTTGGTGTTTCCTGCAAAGATCAAATTACTTCTGTCTGAAGGAACTAAAATATTTGGCATGCAGGAGGAGGCATCTACTTTTGTTAACAGCAATAAACAATAAAATCTTTAATAATACTGAATAAATGGCATGGAACAGTATATCCTCCAAGAGATGGAGTGAGATGAATTCCTGGAAAAATGCTTCTAAAAGTTTGTTTGTGTCTTTCGGCTTTACCCGATTAGGGGTCGCCACAGCGGAACTCCGGTCTGCTAATGATTGGCAGTAGATTTTTTTTACGTGCTGGCTTGCCGGGCCTAATGCACAACCTTCAACAAAGGAATGCCCATTCACGCATGAAGACACACAGAAGATGCTCTAACTGAGAATCAAATGGGCAAAGTCTAATTGTGAGGCGACAATGCTACCGCAGCACCACCACCGCAGTAAAAAGCTTAAAAACAAGTGACTTTTATTCTCTGACTGCATGACTCTTATTTTCTGAAACAATAGGTTTGCAAAACATATGTAAGTAAACATATATAGGTATTTATATTTTAAGCTAAAGCATTTTTCATTATAAGGAATATAAATGGTTAGTTTTACTGTTTTATTGTATTTACAGTGAAATACAATATATTTAATTTAACTAAACTTATAAGTGTATTTCTAAATGTTAAACAATAAACAAATACTTGCTGTAAAAGAATGTCAGTACATGATAAACAATAGAACTGGTAACTTTAAGACTATATCAGTTAAGAATTTTACTTTGTTTAACTTTGCTTAGTATGTCCATTTCTGGGTTAACTGAATGTCAGATCTATGTAATATGCTAATTAGAAGTTTTAAAGAGCTAGTGATTTTATTTATTTGTTCATCTGTAACTCGTTCCTTTCAATGCCATTTATGAAGCAAGTAACACTTAAAGAAAACTTGAGAACAAAAGGATGTTTTCAGTTGTGTCAAAATGCTGGATTCTTGCTTGCCTTCCTTCCCACCTTGAGCTGCTCTGAAGAAAATCTAGGTTAAAGTTTATCACTGATGTCTGAAAACAGAAAAGGTCTTTCTTCTTCTTTATTTTTTCAAGTATATATGCAAGAAATCTACTCCTTTTTTCCCTTTTTTAAAAGTGAAGAATTTATAAAGCAAAAGCTGTAGTATTGTTTTATACTGAGCTGTTGTTGACATATAATTTGCTTGCATTTTCCTGAATGTCAATAGCTTATGCTGTAGTGTTATTAACTCTAACAGTACATATTAATGGCAGCAAGTAAAGTTACATGTTGTTTACTGATTAGATCAGTTTAAAAAAAATTACAAAGAATGAGAAATTTACAGAGGAAATGTGTAGCTGCTGTGTGTTGTCATTTTCACATGCTGTAATCAAATTTCATTGTCAAGATGTGAAGCATAGATCAGAACAGCAGTTCACAATGGTTAAAACATATATTCAAAATAAGCAGGAATTCATTTTGTGTGTGTGTGTGTGTGTGTGTGTGTGTGTGTGTGTGTGTATAGTCAAGATTGCTTGTAATGCTAAAATTAATAACAGTAAACATCTTATGAATAATATGCAAATGCACAAGGAATGAAATATCTAATATATATCAGAGTTATAAAAGTGCAGTATCAGTAAGGTAAGAAATATACACACAGACTATAATCTCTAATTGAAAGCTGATGATTAAATAGCTATTTGATGGGAGACTTTAGAAATACAAGTAATATAGAATAAGGTAGAATATTCATGGGAAAACAAGACAAAAAATATATTTAAATAATCTGCTTATAGGAAAGATATGTACTACATATATCTGCATATGTCATAAATGTGACAAAACAAGATCTCATATAATTTACATAGAAATCGCATAAAATATTTGAAAATCTGAAACCTGAAATTTGAATCTTGGTAATGTGAACTTTGAAGCTTTTTGCATATTGCATGCTAATAGATTCACTAAGACTATGAAATAACTCATTTCATAAGTCAAAGCTAAAATTTCAGTGTTATATTGTTGAATCAGTGCACCCATTTTGATAGAAAGTAAAGTAGATTTCTCAGTATGTTTGAACCTGGAAAGGGAGACTGGCATTTGAATTAAGCACATTGTAACTTTTGAATACAATATAGACTGCAAATATTTTTGACTCCATAGAAATATCAAGATATTCTCTTTGACTTCAGTAATGTACATATTTTTATGACATAGTTTAATAAGCTGAAGGAGTTTTAAATACTTTGATAGTTGTCATGTTGAGTGTTACACAATTCTGAGATATAGACACTTCAAAAATTAATTCAGAACTTTTGTTAGATCTATAAAATGTGTCTATATCTTTTAGCCTTAGAATATATATGTGCATTGATTTCCCTTTTGTATGATAGCTTAGTATGACAAGATTACCTGTCACATGTAAGTTTACATGTATCTTTATCTCTTCAGGTCCCACTCAGTTCTGTTGAATGAGTGATTGAGTTAGGAATTTTCAATAGATAGATTATTAAACTTTTATGTACTAATGGGGAAATGGTTTTAAAAGGCAAAATATTTAACTAATTAACAGTGTCTTGTTATTTTTTACTTATATATAATAATTAATAATTAATTATTTGTAAGTAACAGTAGCTTTTGGCAAATTTTTTGATGATTTTTGTAGGTATTGGTAAGTAGTGAAATAGTACAGTAGTTTGTTTATTCAGTAGGCAAACTAGGAACTTTGCTGCCCGTTGTAGATTTTGTTTTATTAGCAATATATACAGTTATAGTTTTAGACCTGTCTTTGTTTTATTTACAAGTTTTTGTTTAGTTTATAGAAAGGAAAAATTCAAAAAATGTGAAATATTAAAATAGTGTTGGAGGAATGCATTAGAGTCTTATATACAATTAAATTAATATGATGGATAAAAGTGTCATATTATCTTTTAAGATAAATATTTTTAAATGCACAGTATGGATAGTTTTAATCTATTGTCTATTAATGTGTATGGATTAAATAACGGCAACAAAAGGAAATCATTAATGAGATATCTAAAATTAAATAGAAGAGACATTCTTACAAGAGATTCACTTCATAGATAATGATATGCAATATTTAAATAACTCTGGTTGCAAAATGGTATCATCTGCTTCTTTTAGCAAAAAGAAGAGAGACACTGCTATACTTTGGAGAAAATCTACTGCAATGTCTAAGGTCATGGAATCCATTAGTGATCCCAAAGGAATGTACACATTTGGAGTAATTAAACAAAATGGCAAACTCTGTACACTAATTTTACTGGGTCCCTGGAATAGGTGCAAGAGTGGCTAAAGATCAATTAAACTTATTACAAAGTCATTGGAAGGGTATTTTAATTTTAGCAGGGTATTTTAACTGCATATCTATTATAGAAGATACAAGTGAACAGAAGAAAACTAAAATACTGGCAATTAGCTAAAGCCCTAGATAGATGGATTAGTAATAATAATTTAGTTGGTTTAATAGTAAAAGCAGAAGATAGGCAATTTTTCTTCACTTATTCCTGTGTGCATGGGACACAAACCAGAACTAATAGAATGTATGCCTCTACAGTTTTACTTAATAAAGTGAATTATTTTAAAACTATTCATTGTCCTTTATCTGATCATAATGTGGCAAGTATTACTATATTAATGGATATAAGGGAATTTCAGCTTATTAATAGAATCACAGTATATATGATGAAATTAAAATAATTTAAGACTTACCTTAAGGAACACATTGAGATTTTTTTTTGTCTTTGAATGATAAAGGACAGGTTAGTAAAGTCTTACTATGGAACTCTTTAAAATGCATATTAAAGATAGAATGAGTAGATGGGCCAGTAATAAAATGAAAGAGTGGAATAAAGAGTTGCTAGAAATACAAAACTAAATACACAAAGTGAGGTTTGAACATAAAACAAAGATATTAAATAATACTAAAGTCATTAAAAAATTAATGACAAAATATCAAACAGTTTTAATGCATAAAGTGGAGATAGCTTTAGAAAAAATAAAATTGTACATTTAGCAATGACTTCAAAAAATTTACATAGATTAGTTAATAGAAGTAAAATGTTAAGCAAAAAGGCACAAGTCAATAATATCCCAAATCCTCACACTAATAAGCTTACTTTAGACATAGAGGAAATGCTTAATATTTAAAACAATCCATGAGGATCTCAGCAAAGATAAAAATAATTTTGATGATTACAAAATGGACTAGTATTTAAAGAAAAACATGACTAATAGGATTAATAACTAACAACTATCTCGGTTGAATAAGACTGTTACCCTAACAGAAGTTAAAGAAGCTTTAAGCAGAGGGAAAATGGTAAACGTATAGGGGTAGATGGTTTAAGTATGAAATTATATAGTCTGCTTCTGTTAAATATTTTAGAATTACTGAGGTATGTTTTCAGGTTAATTCAGAGTGACAAAAGTATTCCTCCCGCGTGTAAATTTTCTGTAATGTCACATATAATTAAAAAAGAAAAAGAAAAGTAACAGGCTTTACTACCTTACAATGTCATCTTAAGTTGGGTCTTGATTAATGGAATTTCTTCACCGCTCATGTCTAGCATATGGACATTGCTGAACTAATTTTACTTAGTCCGCGGTGTGTGTTTTTTTTTTGCCAGTGTGTCTACTCGATTCTTGTGTCGGCCTAGGGCTAGTTCTTATACATGAGGCTGCAATATACTTCGTAAATATTTAGTAGTTTGCACTCTTTAAACATCTTGTCCTACCTGACTCGTGTTAAAAAGGCTCATGCTCACACTCTGAATGAATGACTTTGACTTACTGTGAGCTACCTATTTAGCTTCCAAATGAGCTATTTCTATGTATTGTGAACTGCACTGTTTCACTATAATCATGCTAATTGGTAACATTCAAAGCTGTATGATTTACATAGTCTTGTTCCTAGCCCTGCATTTATTATAAGCTGATTTCCTTCACTTGTCACTACAATTTGTTTTTAACCTAGCTAAAACATTGAATGAGTTACTTTAATTGTTTTACATCTCAATAATTAATGTGTATTTTCTTAGTGAAGACTACATTGTTGACACATGTATAAATGGTATTCTGCTATGTTACTTACTGTTTTATAGCACTGCCTATATTACTGTAATAAACTACTTGTTTCTACTACTTTCTTTCTCTTTCTCTCTCCTTCAACAAACCCAGCTCTCCAACCTGGTTACACTTGTGCTAAGAAGCAGAGTTTAACTTCCTGAAGAACAAGGACCCAGTCTTAATCTCCCACCAGCCTCATTCTTTGAACCACCCATTCCCTGTGTTATCTCAAGTAGAGGGAGCAAGAAAGTACATGTCTACAATTAACACTGCTAGCATAGCCTTTAAGTTAATATTCTACTGTTTTTTTTTTATCTAAGAGCACTAGCCAGGAAAGACAGCAGTGCCACCCCCCCTACCACCACTCTGTAACCCATATATTCCTATTTCTTTCCCATATAGTCTTCTCAACAACTATTCTTTTTCTGTCTCTGTCCACAAATGCCCACTTTTCCCCAATTTACAATAATATCCTTGCCCATTAGGTGGCAGTCTTGTCCTTCAGGACTTCGAAGCCTTCTCCAAGGCCTAGTTTTACCCCTACTATGTTATGTATCTTAGACCTTTGGCTTCCTCTTAAAGTATAGCTCACTACATCTTGCCTATTCTGGGTAAACCTCCACACTCACCAAGAAGCCTAATTTTCTCTCCTTACCTTCACTCCTTTTTCAGGGTTACCTACCTACTGAAGCTTGCTCCAACTGTCTGTACTCCAACTGATTGTTTTTCCTCTGTTCCTTACCTCTATCTGTTATTCTGCCCACTCCATTCGCCCTGCGGGCTCAATCCGCTCCCTACCCTGCCCCCAATTCCCATCCGCCCCAGCACCTCTACATTTATACCTCACTAACTCCTCCCACCCAAATCAATCAACAAATCACACACCACTTTCTATTGCCCCCTCCCACTCTTACTCCTCCCACTCCATTACCCCATACCCCTCCCTTCTCTTAATCTCCTCCTCTCCTTCTGTAAAATAATATAACCTTATTTACTTCTTTACTTCTTCTCCTCTATAAGCCAGTTCACTTCCTCAATAATACTCCCCTCAACACCCCCCTTTCTAAACATGCCCTCCCAATTCCTCTATATTGCCCGGCTCCCATGCTTTCTTCTTGTACTAATAATTCATCTGTATTATGCTACTTCTTACTCCTCCAAAGCACCCCCTTACCATTCTCCTTCTCAAACTATCCCATACACTCACCTGCAATCACTTTTATGTACTCACTACCCCTCCATATCCTTCTCTCTTATCCCACCAAACCTACTGCACCTATTCCATCCCAAACACTTCTCCATCACAACAAACTTCTTTAGTCTTAAACTCCCGTTAGCCCCAAATAACTTCCTTCTTTACAATCCCAAAAGGCTAAAAGTTACTTCCTGCAATCTCCTAGCCTTATCTGGAGATATCCATCCCAACCCTGGCCCTATTCTCACTACAAATAACTCCTTCCCCCCTCCCTCAGCCTCCCCCATCACACCTTAACCCTTTTCCCCCCTTCCCCTACCTCCTCTGCCTTCTCTCCTAATATTCTTAAATTCTTTACTATCAATGCCCAGAGCCTTAAGAACAAAGCACACCAAATACATGCTTGGATTAACCACAACCAACCTGACATCTTAGCCATCTCCGAAACCTGGCTAAAGCCCCATATTGCTGACTCTGAAATATTACCTCCTGGTTTCCCTATACACAGAAGTGATCAATTAAATAAAAAAGGAAGAGGTTCTGCTCTAATCTACTCTAACCTTCTTTCTTGTATCCCTCTTCAAATCCCAACTCCACAATTCAAAAATACCAAACTAACAGCTAGTCTCCTTCGTTTGAATAAACATAAGAATATCTGCATTATTTCCCTATATATCTCCCCAGGCGACAACATCTCTACCCTCGAAAATATTCTTTATTGGGCCTCAACTGAAATAAAATATGAAACCTACATTCTAGGAGATGTTAATATTGACTGGAACAAGATTAAAACACCTACTCCCTCCCTTTCGATCAACCTCTACAACTTCACCCAAGTAATCTCCTCAACCACCCGACCTAATAAAACTCACCCCCCAGGATCCATAATAGACTGGATCCTAGTCTCCCATCCAAACAAAACAACTCTCTCTGGCACTATTCCAGACACCTTTAGTGACCATCTCCCTGCTTTCATTCACAGTTCAGCAAATTCCACCCAATATCAACACCTTTACTTACCCACTCGCAATCTCAACAACTTCAACACCACAATTTTCTCAAACATTTTTAAACAAATTAATTGGCAAACCCTAAATACTCTCCCCCTTGACAAAGCTGTAGAACATTTCAATTCTGTCTTTCTAAATACTCTCACCTCCCTAGCCCCTCTAAGAAACAAAAGAGTCAAAGCTAATCCTGCCCCGTGGCTGTCTAAAGAAACAAAACAAATCATGCACCATAGGGACAAATCCTGGAAGCTTTACCAGAAAAATAAAATGCCCACTACCTTGCTCAAATATACTCAACTTCGTAACCATGTAAAAGAACTAGTCACCTTGGATAAAAAAACTACTATAACAAACTCCAGTCCAACAATAAGAACTCAAAACAATTCTGGAAATCAGTTAATTCCCTCCTACATCCAGGGTCCAAAAATAATCCCTGCCCTGACCTAAGTATAACTGACACTGAGCTGAGCTCTCTTTTCAACTCATTTTTTACTGAATCCATAGCTAACCTAACCAAAACTTTCCCTAACAACAATCCTCTCAACTCTCACTCCTCAACACACAACACCCCCAATAACTGTCCCCTTAATTTCCAGCTCAAACCAGTTTCTATCATTATTATAAAAAGGCTCTTATCCAAATTAAAGCCATGTTCTAATGCCCCTGACAACAAACCCTCTTCCTTCCTCAAATGTGCTGCTGATGGTATTGCTGTCCCAATCAGTATCCTAATAAACAGATCCTTAAAAGAGTCATATGTACCCAAACTCTGGCACTCAGCCTACATTCTTCCTCTTCACAAAGGAGGCAAAAACACAAATATTTCCAATTTCCACCCCATTGCCATACTCTCTCCTATCTCAAAATAGTAGAAAAATGTGTCCACCATCAACTTATGCCTTTCTTAACCCAAAATCAACTCCTTGCACCCACCCAACATGGCTTCGCCCCAGTCACAACACCATAACTGCCTTACTCTCCTTCCTTGAAACAGTCAATCGAGCTCGAGATTCTGGACTACTAGTTTCCACTGTACTGCTTGACCTCTCTAAAGCATTTGACACCATTTCCTATAATCACCTTCTCTGTCATCTCGCCAACCTTAATCTCTCCCCTAATACTCTTTCCTGGTTCTCCAGCTACCTATATGACAGATTTCAAGCTGTCAGATGGAAGAACTCTACCTCCTCCTTCTTGTCAACTCCCACTGGCATTCCTCAAGGGTCCATCCTCGGACCCATGCTTTTCAACATCTTCATCAATAACCTTCACACTGTCTTACCAGACTCAACTGTTATCCAATACGCCGATGACTCCACATTAGTCTGTGCTGCCTCTAACCTTCCTGAACTCCTGAGTAAAACCCAAATAGCATTTTCTACTACTGAATACTGGATGCACCAAAACCATCTCTCTCTCAACTCAAATAAATCTAAAATACTACTTTTCCCCCCTACCAGGTCTTTCTCTTATGACAGAAATGCTTTCAAAGTCCTAAGCCAATCCAAGGCTGCTATTAACGTAGTCTCTTCTGCAAAACTTCTTGGCATTACCATAGATGAACACCTTAAATTTGATACCCACATACAACAAAATATCAAGAAAACCCACCAAAAGTTGGGCATGCTCTACAGAAATAACCTCTTTCTCTCCAACTCCTCTAGGCATACCTTGGCAATGTCCTACCTTCTACCTTTCTTACTTTATGGAGCCCCTCTTCTAACAAATCTGTCTTCCTCCAACATCTCTAAACTTGAAACTTGCTATAACAAGATCTCCAAATTCACAACTAAATCCAAAACCTCTACTCACCATTGCCTTACCCTACAATCACTCAATTGGCTAGAACTATCTAACCACCTAGACTATCTTCAAATAACCACCACTCACAAATTAATATTCTACCCTGATAAATGCCCAGCCTTAACAAACTCCCTTCCCCCATACATCTCAAACAGACCTCTGAGATCAGAACACCAAAATTTAATCTCTATCCACAAACCCAAATGTCCTGTGGCCAACTTCTACTCTCTTTCTCTCTAGCCAAGAAATGGAACTCTCTCCCTCCTTCACTTAGGACCATACCTTACTCTAAAACCTTCAAGACCCAATTCTTCTCATACCTGTCATCCAAACGGAAATGTTCCTGCTTACACCCTACCTAAATCCTGGCAAAATTTCCCTATTAACTATCCATTCTCCTTGCTCCTCTCTACCCTCAAACTATTATTTCTACTCTCCGAAAATAGAGTCTTTCTGATAGTCACTGATTAAGCAACTTCACTCATAAGCAACTTTGCTCATATAACTCCAAATATGTAAATATTGTAAATATTACAGTATTTCTGTTGTCAGCACAGCAACTTTCTTTTTATTTACCTTTTTAACTATAACATATGCATGCCAACTGCCCACCTTCTAATGTAAAATAACAATTGAAACCTTAAATCCTTCCACTTCTCAGTTGATCATACTGTGCTGAATGGAAATACCTGTAACCTGTTTTGCTATTATCTGTTTACTAAGGTTTTTTTATATGTACAATTTATGCAATGCATTTTCCCGACTGTATGATTTTATACTTGTATTTTTACCTTTAACATTTTGCAAACCAGTGTTGTATTGTATTGTATTTGCTTGTGGAGCTTTTCTCCCCGGGCCTCCACTGAAAATGGGCACGTTCTGGCCCAGTGGACTTCCCCGGTAATCAAACTGAAATAAATAAATAAATAAATAAATAAAATATGCTAGTTTCCTCATATACACCTATTTCATTATTGAATTTAGATTATAACATATTTTCTTCCATCTTCAGTAAAAGATTAAGAGATATAGTAGATAAAGTAATTGATAAAGATCAAACAGGATTTATAGTCAGTAGATTATGTTATGATAATATAAAAAGGGTAGTAACTAGCTTAGATTTTGCAAAAGGAATGAACAAGAATTCGGCCTTAATTAGCATAGATATCGAGAGAGCTTTTGATTCTTAGATTGGAACTACTTGTTAAAAACTTTGAAAGTGTTTGCATTTCCAGAACAATTGATTGGAATATTAAAAAAACCTGCATAGAGATTCTAAAGCATATGTCAAAATTCATTGTTGCATTTCTCAAGTATTCACTTTAAACAGAGGCACAAAGCAAGGGTGTTCATTGCTTCCCCACACACACTATTTGCATTAGTTATCGAACACTTAGCTAATAGTATAGAAAGAAATGAAAAAAATGATGGATTCTGAATTACAAGGATTGTCAATCTAAAATACAGCTTTTTGCAGATGATACTTTATTATCTATAGGAGATTTAAAATATTCAATAGAAGAAATAGATGAGGAAATGAAAAGTTTCAAGAAGTATCACTGCTGAAGTTTATTAATAATAAAACTGGAACGTTAGCATTAAATCAATTACTAGATAGTAAGTCTAAAGATGAATATAAATATAATTGGGAAAGAAAAGAACCAAAATATTTGGGAATAAAAAAATATCAAGATGTGAATAAGATTATTAATAATAATATTGAAAAAGTAATTGAAATGTTACTTATTAAAAATGGGATGATTTTTTTTTTACTTTTAATGAGAGGTTAGTACTTATTAAAATGATTATATTATCCAACTCAATGTATATAGATATCAATATAGATATAGCTATAGACATATTGCATTTGATATCTTTAATACCTGACAAAAAACTTTTAAAGAAAATGGAAAACATGTTAACTGCATTCGTCCGGTATCCTAAAAGGCCTAGAATTGTGAAATCATATAAGATTATGGTCGTATGGTGGTATTAGCTTCCCAGACATAGAATCTTATTCTGTTGCTGCAAATTTTAACTGTACTATGCTCTGGATAAACACAACCTAGGCAATGGAAAACCATTCAGGAGGAGAGTATACTAATTTCTTATAAGTTAATAAAATTTACCTTAGAAGGAAATTAATTTCAGTCTTTAGATTCTGCATATGTAAAATCAATTCTTCAAACAATGAAGAAATATGTTTTTAAAATTTCATTAATATCAAAATAGAAATGTTTGTGCTTTCCCATTGCACATACCTCTAGATTTAAGGAAACTCAGAACAATGTTAAAATGAATTTATTAAAAAAAGAATGGATTAATATTGTGGTCCGATTGCTTTGAAAAAGGAAAAACTAAGTCACCTGAATATTTAATGAACGATAATTTGGATGAATCAGTTAACCAGTTAATATTACCCATCACAAAGAAATTAAATGAATTTGTAGATAATATAAGTAAAGATAAACAGAACACTATTCCCCATTATATGAATATATGAATGCTATCATTAAAGGTAAATTGACTTACAAAGGAATCTTGTCCAAGTTATATAAGTTAATTATAAATAACAATCATAATGTTGATGCAAAATTCTGGAACTTTTTATACAGGAGTGAAATGAGTGACTCAACAGATGGTATGACTAAAACTTTGTTACTTAAATTGGTTAGTCAAACTTCTTCAAGTTTATACTGGAAAGTTTTTATGTGGAAATATATACATAGACTGTATGTGACTCCCTATAAAATCTCTAAGTTTAGTAAAATGACTTCTTCAGTTTGTTGGAGATGTAGTAAGGTATTAAAAGCTGATTGGACACACACGTTAAAGGATTTTGGAAACTTAAATGTATATTGGGAAGAGAAAAGAATGTTTTTAAGGGGTGATGGTCTGGCAATTGTTCTTTAACTAGATCAGTAATGCTAATGAAAGTTCCACTTCCTTTATCTATAAAAGCCAAACAACAACAAATCTTCTTTAGTTTACTGGCCATAGCTAGAAAAGTTATTACAAAATACTGGAAATTAAATTCAGTTCCTATATTCAAAGACATTTTAAATTTAACAGCAATACTGTGTAAAACTGAAAAAGAAATGATCAGCACAAGATCTGTAAATCATACTAAGGCTTTTAATGGTTTAGATAGCCCTAAAATGTTGCTATCAAAATATCAAATATCTTAATGTGTTAATTGGATAAGATGACCTTGATGATTCAGTGTATGCCTAACAATGTATAACAGTATGTGATGTTGAATTTCTTCCTTTCTGTGTATATATTGTAAATTTGTTAAATTATTTATTTATTTATTTGCAATTTGATTACCGGGGAAGTCCACTGGACTGAATTGACCCATTTTCAGTGGAGGCCCAGGGAGAAAAGCTTCAAGATGCATTATACAATTTAGATACAAATGATAGTTAATATTAAAGATCTTATGTAGAGTAGTTACTCATAAATGCATTCAATATCATGCATAGTTAACAAATTCATTAAGCTTGAAGGTAGGAATCACACAGTTTCATTTGAGGAAAACAGATATGGATTAGGTGTGGAAACAGTTTACATATAAACCTTTTAAGAAAATGTAAATACGCTTTACATACATACATCAACAGTAGAATGCTATTTACAATATTTACAAGGTTGGGCTGTGTGAGGGTAGCTGAAGGAGATGAGAGCTTAGAGAGAAGCTATATAAATTGTTGAGTGCTTAAATAGGCTCATAGGAAGATAACTATGAGAGTTGTAGAGCTTGGGAACCAGAACAAGGACCCCATTGGATTAGGTTGGGTGAAGGCAGGTACATTTCCATTCAATGGACAGGTGTTTGAATAGTTGGGTTTTGAAGTTTCCTGAATTTGGTATGGTTCTTAGTGAGGAGGGAAGGGAATTCCATTTTTTGCCTAGTGAGAAAGATAGGAGAAGTTGGCCAGCAGGATGTTTAGGTTTATGGATAGTAATTAAGTTCTGATTTTCAGATCTGAGAGCTATGTTGGGTATATAAGGGGGAAGGATGTTAGTTAGAGTGGGACATTTTGTTGGGTGAAATATTAGTCTATGTGCAGTATTGAGTTGGAGATAGTCTAGGTAGTTTGGGAGTTCAAGCCAGTTCAGGGATTGTAGGGTTAGGCAGTGATGGGTGGTATTTTTAGATTAAGAGGCAAATTTAGAGATTTTGTTATAGCAGTTTTCTAGTTTAGAGGTGATAGAGGAGGGTAGGTTGGTTAGGACAGGGGCTCCATATAATAAGGAAGGAAGAAGATAAGTCAATGCCAGAGTTTGCCTGGTAGAGTTGGAGAGAAAGTGATTATTCCTATACAGCATACCTAGCTTTTGGTGGGTTTTCTTAATATTTTGTTGAATATGAATATCAAACTTGAGGTGTTCATCTACAGTAATACCAAGTAGTTTGGCAGAGGGGACTACTTCTATAGGTGAGTTGGTTTGACTATAGACTTTGAAGTTGTTTTTATCATAGGGGAGGGTCTTTGTGGGAGGGAATAGTAGAATCTTTTATTTATTTGCATTGAGAGAGAGAGGTGGTTTTGGCACATCCAGTTTTCAGTTGCTGAGAAGGCAGTTTGGGTTTTAGTCAGCAATTCAGAGAGGTTTGAGGCAGAGCAGACTAAGGTTGAATTGTCTGCGTATTGAATGATTTTAGCATCAGGAATAGCAATGTGAAAGTTATTGATGAAGATGTTAAAAAGCATTGGCCCAAGGATGGATCCCTGTGGTATGCCAGTTGGGGTAGGAAGGAAGAGATGGAGTTCTTCCATTTGACTGCCTGTGATCTGTCTGATAGATAGCTGGAGAACCAGGATAAAGCATTATGTGAGAGATTAAGGTTTGAGAGATGACAGAGAAGGTGCTTGTGGGAAACAGTATCAAAGGCTTTAGACAGATCGAGTAAAACAGTAGAAACTAAGTGGCCTGAATCTCGGGCTTGATTGACAGTTTCTAGGAAAGAGAGTACAGAGGTTATTGTGCTGGACAGAAGCCATGCTGGGTAGGAGTGAGAAGATTGTTTTGGGTCAGGAAAGGCAGTTGGAGGTGGATGCATTTTTCTAGGGTTTTGGAGATTGGTGAGAGCAAAGCAATGGGGCAAAAGTTTGAGATGCTGGTATTTTTGCCTCCTTTATGAAGAGGAAGAATATAAGCTGAGCGCCAGAGTTTGGGGATGTATGATTCTTTTATGGATTGGTTGATAATGATGCTGATTGGGAGTGCAATGCCATCAGCAGCACATTTTAGGAAGGAAGAGGGAATATTGTCGGGACCATTAAAGCAAGGTTTAAGTTTGGACAAAAGTTTTTTATAAAGTTAGTGGGGATGGGTTTGAGTTCAAACAGATAAGGTGAGTTAGAAGGGGGAGAGTGTAGACCAGTTGGGTTATTATTGGGAAGTGTCTTGGTGAGGGTAGTAATAGTGTTTATGAAAAATTAGTAAAATTCAGAGCCTAGTTTGAGATCAGATTTACTTGGGTCAGGACAGGGATTATTCTTGGAGCCTGGATTGAGGAGTGAGGAGTGAGTTTACTGAGTTCCAGAATTTTTCGGGGGTTTTCTTGTTATTGGACTGAAGTTTGATATAGTAGGATTTTTTGTCTTTGGTGATTAGTCGTTTTGCATGGTTGCAGCACTGTTTATATTGGAGCAAGGTATTGTCCAGTTTATTGTTTTGTTAAAGCTTCTATAGTTTCTCTCTGTGGTGCATAATCTGTTTTGTCTCTTTGGATAGCCAAGGAGCAGTTTTAGTTTTTATCATTTTGTTTTTTAGTGAGGCTAGTGAGTTTAAAGTATCAAGAAAGACAGAGTTGAAGTATTCTATAGCCTTGTCAAGAGGAAGGATGTTTAGAATTTGCCAGTTCATTTGTTTGAAAAGTATTTGAGAAAGTAGTTGGGTTGAAGCTACTGAGGTTATACGTTTGAATGTACTGATGGTAGTGTGGGGAGGGACTAGTTGAGTGATGCATGAAGGCTGGGAGGTGGTCGCTAAAGGTATCAGGAATTGTGCCAGAATTGGTTATTTTATTTGGATCTGAGACTAGGATCCAATCTATAGTGGATCCAGGAGGGTTTATTTTGTTAGGTCGAGTGATGAAGAGGATTATTTGAGTGAAGTTATAGAGATTAATAGATAGGGAGGGAGAGGGGCAATTGATTTTATTACAGTCAGTATTCACATCATCAAGAATATAAGTTTCATAGTTAATTTCAGTAGAGGCCCATAGTAGATTATTTTCGAGTGTAGAGATATTGTTACCAGGTAAGATATATAGGGCAATGATGCAGATATTTTTATGTTTATTTAGTTTTAGAATTCCAGCAGTTAGTTCAGTGTTCTGGAATTGAGGAATTGGAATTTGGAGGAGAATTATGGTAAGAAGGTTGGAGTAGACTAGGGCAGTGCCTCCACCTTTTTTATTTAGTCTGTCATTTCTGAGGCAATGAAATCCTGGGGGCAGAATCTCAGAGATGGAGATAAAGGGCTTGAGCCAGGTTTCAGAGATGGCTAAGATATCTGGTTGGTTATGGCTTAACCAAGCTTGAAATTGGTGTACTTTGTTGTTTAGACTTTGTGCATTAATTGTAAAAATCTTTAGGGTGTTGAGATAGGAGGAAGAGGGTAAGGGATGAGTGTTGTTAATAAAGGATGTAGGACCAGGGTTAGGATGGATATCACCAGCTTGGACTAGGTTGTTGAAGGAGATATCCTTTAGCCATATTGGTCTGCCAGGCATGAATTTTGGTAGATTGTAGATTGGAGCAGGTGACAGTATCTTGACTTTAGAGGAGAAGAGTTTAGGGTGGAATAGGTGCAGAGGGTTGGGCTGAATGAGAGAAGAGGAGATAGAGTGGAAATGGGAGTAAGAGTGAGGGGGAAGTTGGGTTTGTATGGTAGTTGTCTTTGTAGGTGGTATTGGACAAGCATATGTGGAATATGAGGTAGCATAATATAAGGGAGGTAGGAACAGAAAGAGGAGTCTGGGGGACTGGAGGGTGTGATAACTCAAGGAGAGCATGTTAGAGCAAAGAGAGAGTGGTATGAGTGGTTAGGAAAATAGAGAAGGCTATGAAGAAGAAAGGGTTTAAAAAGTGATGGAGATATTCTAGAGATTTAAGGAAAGAGGAGGGGACTATAATTATTGGGTGGAGTACAGATTACAGAGTTTAAGAAGGATGGCTATAGGTAGGGGGAGTAATGAGGGGGAGCTGGTATTGGGTAATTAGGCTGAGAGGGTGAGATAAGATAGGAATAAAGCTAGGAGTACTAGGGGTGGGTGGGAAATGGGGGCAGGGTAGGGGAATGGAGTGAGCCCGTAGGGTGAACAGAGTGGGAAAGAACATTAGAGCTGAGTATGGCAGAAAAAGTATCAGCAAAAAGCAGTTTAAAGGCTGTAGTTGGAAGGTATGAGGTAAATATTTCCAGCCAGGAAAAAGAAGGGTGCCTTTACAGAGGGTGGTTTAGCAGGAGGGAGAAGATATTTACAGTCTAAGGATATTAAGTCATAACCAACTGTTTGTGAAAAAATAAAACTTGTTGGGATTATAAAGAATATCTAGGATTTATATTGGTAGATGCTGCCACCTAATGGTAGAAGGAGATAGCAAACAGTGGGGATAGTTGGACCAGTCTTAGGTTTAAATATATTCTAGGGTAGTGATAAAGGGGAGAGGGCAAACGGTCTGCGGTAGGCTGCTAGATCACACACCACGGGAGGGCAGATTAACTCTATAGATAGTACATCAAGTCTACATTTAATTAGTGTTAAGCAACATACATTTACACTATCTTGTTGGGGGGGGTCTTCTCAGTAGTATTTTTTTAAGTACCAGGCAAGCTGGCCAATTCAGGGTGTCTTCAGGTGATGGCTGGAGGTATTCCTTTTGCATTTAAAGCAGGGAGGGAGCAGCTGGGATGGATTAATTTACACAATCTTGTCGGGGGGTCTTCTCAGTAGTATTTTTCTAAGTACCAGGCAAGCTGGCCAATTCAGGGTGTCTTCAGGTGATGGCCGAAGGTTTTCCTTTTGCACTTAAAGCAGGGTGGGAGCACCCAGGATGGATTAATTTACACAATCTTGTTGGGGGGGCTCAGTAGTATTTTTCTAAGTACCAGGCAAGCTGGCAGCAGCTGGGATGGATTAATTTACACAATCTTGTTGGGGGGGGGTCTTCTCAGTAGTATTTTTCTAAGTACCAGGCAAGCTGGCCAATTCAGGGTGTCTTCAGGTGATGTCCAACCAAATGGCGTCCAAGTGCTAAAATAAAACCAAATAACTGATAATAGCACAACGTTGCGAGCCCTCAGAAATGATTTATTAGCACAAAGTACACAGATTAGTTAAGCGCTTTCATCAAATAGTATGACTTCATCAGAACAAGTAATATAATAAACTTTGAAACTTAAATAATACCCAGTTTTAATTCATTTGCTAAGAAACTAACAAATCATGTTTTGACCATGCCAGATCTCATGATTAATAAATAAAATACAAGTATTGAATAATTAATTGATTCATCAAATACTTAAATCTTAAAAATATATGTATACTGTATAGTATACCTATAGAAATATCAAGTTATGAAAAGATAAAAAGTGTAAGTATTACATATTTAAACTGTTTCCATGTAATAAAAAAATCATGTTAAAAATGAAAATTAAAAATTACTTCACTGACTGAACAGCCAGTGGATTATACTAACTCTGCCTTCTCTTTCAATACAGGCATAATAGAAAGATACTCATTGATGCCCAGGGGGTGGTCAGCAGCTAATCTAAGTTGCCACATCAATTCTTTTTTATGCAACCTGTTTTGTCAATCACCCCCCCCTCACATCCACTGCAACAAAGTCCAAGATACCAAACTTGAACCCACTGAAATTTCTACACAAAACACTGTGTTTGTACAAAGCATTGGTATTTTTTCCACTTTTCATGTCATACAGATGCTCATATATCCTGTTCTTCAACATCCTTTCTGTCTTTCCGACATAAAATGAAGAACAAGAATTACACTTAGCAAGATATACTAATTTACTAGAACGACAGTTACCATTTTTCAAATAGATATGACACCTATTGGAATTGTTAATAGTAATGTCATGTTCAAGCATTATGTATGAACAATAATGACATCTACCACAAGGCTTACTACCATGTGAGTTTCTCTGCTTTTCATTAGAAATTCTGGTAACTTCCACCAAAGATTTAATATTACTACCAACTTTGGTGGAAAAAATAGGTTTGTCACCAAGAATCCAAATTATTTCAGGATTGGTTCTAAAAATATTCCAGTTCTTTAACAACGTTGTTTTCACTTAGGAATACAAGGGACTAAACTGTACTACACATGCATGTTGAAAATTAGTGCTACCCCTGGTATTACCAAAATTGACTATGTCACCAGGTTTATAGTTACTACTACCCAGTAAGGGTTTTCTACAAGGTACCCCATTTATTTCCAACTTCCTCAAGTATTGGATCAATAAAATGTCCCGGGTAGCCTCTCTCAAGAAACATAGTCCTTAAATTCTGGAATTCCAGTATCGCGTCTTCCTTTATGGTGGTCATTCTAGCTATTCTTACTGCCTGGCCCTTTACAATACTTCTTTTCTGATGAATAGGGTGGTGATTAGTATAATGTAAATAAGCATTGCAAAAAGTGTTTTTTCGGTAGATTTTCGATTGAAAACTGTTTTGTTTTTTAAAAATCTATACATCAAGGAAATTAATTTTCTGTTGATGGTATTGAAAAGTAAATTTTAAATAACTAGTAGTCTGGTTTATGTATTCCAAGAAGTAGTATTTTTCTAAGTACCAGGCAAGCTGGCCAATTCATGGTGTTTTCAGGTGATGGCTGAAGGTATTCCTTTTTCGTTTAAAGCAGGGAGGGAGCACCCAGGATGGATTACGGGAGGTGAAAACAAGCAGCCTAAACTGCAGGACCAGCACAGAGGAGATGTGGATGCTCAGGACAGATTTTCTTTACAAAAAAAAAAAAAAAAAGATGATAAAAGCAACGAGACAGCATTGGAAACAGGTTGAAGAAGAAAGGGAGTGAGTGGTGGCTGTTGCTGTGTTACCATTTCTGGGATGGGTAGTGGAGGCAGAAGCCTGTGGCTTATCACTTTGATGACACCTAGAGAGAACACTACGTATTGCACACAAGGAGCTAACCTGTAGATCATAATCGGCCAAGTGGTGCACCTGAGTACTGTGTCTGTGTGTATGTGTTTAAGCATGCATACCTTCCTGAAGCAAGAGAATTCCAGAGACAGCAACCTGCCAGCTGGCCTACATTCTAGTACCCACTCTTACCTCTGGAGAAATAAATAGTGCAGCCAGTCCTCCCAAGCATTCAGGAAAGAAGGAACAAGGAAGGAAGGAATGAAGGTAAGTGGGAAGGAAGGAAGGAAGGAAGGTAGGAACAAAGGAAGGAAGGAAGGTAGGAAGGAAGGAAGGAAGGAAGGAAGGAAGGTAAGAAGGAAGGAAGGAAGGTAGGAACAAAGGAAGGAAGGAAGGTAGGAAGGAAGGAAGTAAGGAAGGTAGGAACAAAGGAAGGAAGGAAGGTAGGAAGGAAGGAAGGAAGGAAGGAAGGAAGGACTGGGCCACAGGACTCCTGACTAGCCCAGAGATGCCCACTTTCTGCCTCTACTGAATCAATGGACCAGTTAGGTACTGTTAACAGAGCCATGAGGCAGGGTCCAGTAAAGAAGGAGTATAAAAAAAGACAGCATATGAAGTAGTACTTTAGGGTGTTTCATTCCAACATACTCCTTTACATACGTGTGAGTAGTTCGCTATGTTGCCTCCCTCCAGGTTTCTGCAGAAGTAATGGACAGGGCAATATCTGTGCAACAATATCACTGTAGCAATCGAAGGCACTCAGCTGTTGTACTCATCACTATATCAGACTTCTTTATGTCAGTACTATGGGGTTCACTAAATGTATTGTTAGAAAGAAACAAAGGTCTTGTCAATCACTTAGTTGTTGGGAGACAGCCTGTTTGATTCAGTTGTAGGTGTTATCAGTGGTCACTGCTGAATAACTCAGAAGTATCTGTAAAGATTCAGTACATAAAATAGTTTAATTTTGTGGTAGATCATGAATATTAAATGCCAAGTCTGGTTATGCTGTTGCCTTTTGTTTCTTTAATAAAGCTGAAAATACTGTATATCTTTCCAGTCTTTAGGGTGCTGCTTTGTTGCAACACTATATTATTTTGTTATCCCTGCTGTATGTGTCCACCCACCTTACAGAATAAAGCAAAATTCAAAGCAAATAGACTCAGAACTTAGGCAGGTAGCATTTGGAAAACCATTGAAATGAGGCCTACAGTGGGGAAGACCTGCATGTCACACAATGACTGGGCTGTAAAGGGAGGTTGGCCAGGTGGTGAGGAATAAATGGAAGGGAGAGCAGGTTTTAAAATCAATTCAAAAAGAAAATCAGCAGATGTTACTTATGACTTCAGAATTGAGAGAGAAATTACCTAGATCAGTTCAGAAATAAACGCAGCAAATATTAAGCGTGATCTTAGAATTAATGCAGACATTACCCAAGTTACATGGGGATCCCATCTGATGACAGGTGACCTTGCCTCTAAACAAGCACAGGAAATATGCAGATGGGGTGTTAGAATACATGCAATAGTTAACACTGTTGCCTTTAACATAATTGGTTCTACAGCATGGTTCGTGGGTAAGGTGCATTCTGTGTCCATAGTGGTTTTCTCAAACACCTGCACTCTCCTTCCACATTCCAAAGGCATGCACACAAGGGAATTGACAGCAATAAAAATTACTTATATGTGTACATAGTGTGCATTTAATGTGTAAACATCCTGGGATTCAGTCAGATCTTGTCTAATATGACTTTATGGCTTACATCTGACCGCATCCAGCTACCATGAACAGGATAATGGAAAATGAATGCATGAATTTGAAGATCTTATATATGTAGTGGTGACTATTATGTCACCAGACTATCCATGCTGTAAGCTATCTGAACTAATCATATTTTAAAAGTTAAAAATCATGTGCAATTGACAAAATGAAGTCTCACTATTATGTTTATACATTTTTGGGAAGATTGCTAGTAGCTAGTTGGTGCTGTAGCCCTATTTTTACATAAAGATACTGATTTTCTGTGAAAACAGCACTTAAAAAAGGAAAGAAAGAGAAGAACAAGCCATCAAAGAACCGTTCCTTTCACAATGTGTGGCTGAGATATGCTAATGTTTAATTGTGGACCGCTGCTTGCTGTCCCTATTGACATGCACATTTCCCCTGGCTAACAAATTACATCTACATTAAAAGTGAGACTGGACACATCCTTTTTTTGTTGTTTCTTTTTTTTACACGTTTGTACACACTGTAGCCACTCACAATTACAGAACTCACAAATTCACAGAATGAACACAGCATTAATATTTCACAACCAAGTTTCACATGTCCACTTTCTCATGAAATATTACTCATTTTGCAGTGTTTGTTCTCTGAATTTTATTTATTTATTTTAATTTTAGCCACTATGTCAAGATTTCCTCTGCCAAAGTCAACTCGACTTTATATCATCACCATGCAAAGCGTGATGGCATGAGTAGTAGCAGATGTGTAAACAGTGTCAGGCAAGCTTGTCAAAAACTTTTACTTTGAATTTTTAAGTTAAATATCAAAAAATTCTTGCATGCTGTCTATGAGTCCCAGCATTTGAAGAGCATTTCTATCGGGAGTGCACTTTTCTAACAGTTTACAAGGCAGGCTATAGCTTGTGCAATGTGCTCAGCTGGTGGTGCTGTGGTGTATGTATGGAGACTGATAAAGTCCTGACTGAGACTCAGCTACCATGGGACTGATTAGTGGCCTGAAAAGTGGATTATGAAGGGGTTAGGGAGCAGCTACTACTTGCTTACCACTGTTATGGAGGGAGACTTAGTCTGACATATACTGCACTGCTGCCACCTAGTGGAAGCATGTGTATCAGCAGGCAGCATTATTGTCTCAGATACATGTACTTCATCAAACAACATATTCACAATCTGTAGCCGAATTAACTGCTTTTCTGATTATATGCAAATGTCACTATAATGGTGCCTGGAAGTATACAAATTTCAGCCTGCTTCAAGAAGTAGTGAGTTTGAAAAAGGCAGCATAATGTTCACGGTTGCCTAGATAACAGCCTCTTTGACTGATTGTCCCTAAGGTGGGATGAATGAAATGATGTTTAGTAGGCATGGATTGGAATGACTTAAAGAGATTAAAACCTTTGTTAAGCATCTTAGTGAGAGTGAAAAGACAATAAGTAGGCTAAAGAAGCTTTTGTTAAACAAAAGGAAGTCCTGGGTAAAAGCACAAATACCTTCTTTCTCTTTAGGTAACGATGCAGACCTAACTAGAAATAACTGAATTGTAAAGACCAAACTCTGGTTTGTATAGGGTGTACACGGCATTCTTGTTAACTTAAGGCATTTAGGTCAGAGTGAAACTATAGTTCAAAAAACAGACTGAATCTTTTTTTTTTTTTTTTTTTTTTTGCAGTCACCAATTGCAGCATAGAAGAACCAAACCATTATCCATTAAAGCAGCTGAAAGGATACACACCAGCATATACAAAGAGAACCCAGATGAATAGAGCCTCTCAGAGATGAGACTGCTCTTTTTCATAGAGATGAACAGTTCACCAATATCCCAGGGAGTCAATAAATTCAGTTACTGGAGGAAAGACAAATTGAGAGAGCCGGCAAAAAAGACTGTTACAATAGAACACTGGGCACCATTTCTGAGATAAAAACAAAGTTAATCTTCTAAGAATGAAGGTAAAACCTCAGCAGGTGGGGTGACTGTCATGATTTTTAACAATGCCATAGCATATGGGGTCACCAGTGCATTCAAAAATTGAATAAAACCTAGGAATTTCATAGTCGTTAAGTCTGTTTAGCACAAGTAAGTTTATATTCTGTTTCTTTTCAGTCATTAAATGTTATTGAGTGAAGTCTATATATAGCTCTGAGTCTCAGTCTGATTCAAAGAGCACTACAGAAATGTGGGAAAGGACTGAATGATATGTATCTTCTCTCACCATCCTTTAACTGAAGGAGACTCACTGACCAAAAAATAATTTCATTGCTCAATTGGAAACAGTCAAATTCTTTATTATAATCATCATAACAGCAGTGTATTGAAATGTGTATATGTATATATATATATATATATATATATATATATATATATATATATATATATATATATATATACACACACACACACACACACACACACACACACACACACACACACACACACACACACACACACACACACACCTGTATTGGGAAATGCACATGATCTTTGTCTTTGTATGTGCACATGTGCATGTATATATATATATATATATATATATATATATATATATATATATATATATATATGTATATAAGCACATGACTAAAATTGTCTAAATGTACATAGTCATATTTACACATACAAAATTAACCTCTATATAGTCACCATTTCAGATGATCTAGGAAATTACTTTCTGTTGGGATTTTTGCTTTTGTTGTCCTTACCTTGGTTATTTTGTCTCATTCCCTGACTCAGCGATGCATATGACACCCAGTACTGCATCCCATGGAACACAGCTTGATGAAGATATGAATGAATGATTGGCTAGCAGCAGCATAATTATCTATAGGGCAGACATTCTGGACCAAGCATTAGAACCTGCCATGTTATCTGCATGAGTGGTCATTAACAGCATCATTTTCCAGGGGCAGTTCAACCTGTAATGTAAAGTATGGTGCAATTAAGAGCAGCAAACCACCTCAGCCCTTGTAGCACCTTGTAGCAAAGGAGATAAGCAGCTGCTCCATGTTTCTGAACTTTTACATTCATCCTCTAAAACTGCAATTGGTGATGCGCGTCCATTGTGTGAAGTAACCTCTCGTGCCAGGTTTGTGTCCCTGGAAAGAAATGAGTGAGATAAATGTACCTGTTTAACGCAACTCGGATGTCACTTTTAGAACAAAATGTTGATTAGTCCTAAGGGACCCATAATTCTTGTGAAATACCAGACATACATTGTTCCGTTACTAAGAACCTGGTGATTCGCGATTCTTTGTGCAGCAGTGATAGTTTCTACGAAAAGTATCTTCCAAAACACAAATTTTGCAGTCACTAAACCATTAGATTTGAATACGGAATCGGTGGAATTAAAGTCCCAATGACAGAAGCTGTTTTGAAAACATGGATAAAGAAGTAGAGTCTCTCTAACAAACAGTTTAGCCAGACAGTTTTGGGCCACATGCCTGCCTTCCACTAGAAATTGATAGTCATATATGCTAGAAGCATATTTCCCAAGTATGAATTAACTCAGTCCCATATCATGCAAGTTTCTCATAAAGGGTCACCAGCATCTGTAAGCTGACTAACTGATGCAGCATTAGATACCTCTTCAACCAGTTGAAGAACATCTATCACATAGCAGAACAGCCAGTCTTTCCTCAGAGACTCTGTTCCTTGGGTCTGGGAAGAGGAAGGAATCTAGGCAAAGAGTCCAGTCCTAATGTAGAGCTGATGGTGGTTCCATCTCAGGAGAACTTTTTTTGCACTGGTAAAGTTTCCTGTATTTATAGGGATCTGAGTGCTTGAAAGACCCTTCTCATCCACCACAGAATGATATAATAGAATAACAGCCAATTGTTATTATGTTACTGTCAGCCAGTAACAGACATGCAAAAATAAATGGTTGAAAGCATAAATCTGAATTTGAAACCAAAAGTGCTGAATTCCAGTCTCTTTATAACTCTTTATTTTTTACACAAAACAAAAGAAATCATCACTTCCTGCTCCCAAAAACAATGCTAGGAAGATTTCTACAGCGGAATCCACAATACTCATGGCAGTAACTCATCCTCCAAACTTAAGAAATAATTGGCACAGCCGTAAAAATGACCTTAGCAGCAACGTCAAAATAATACAACACAAATTCCTCATTCCTGAATGGACACAGAAGTCACACAGCAATCCATTTAGCAAAAGTGTGGGTGCGGTAGCACCAAGTGAAACACCCAGACACACAAGGCAAACTCTCCTAATGTCAAATCTGTAAAACCAGTCCTGAGGAAACACAAAATAGCATAAAAAAGGAACCTACTGTGCTAAACCATTGTGCCAAACAGCCTCCAGACATATAATGGAAAAGCAGAACATCCCAAATGTCCAGCCCAGCTCAGAAAACGTAGGAAAAGAATAGCCCCAGTATAAATTTCTACCAGCTGTAGTCAAACGCCAGAGTGATAATACATAGGTTCATAGGTTCATAGGTTCATATTAGGCTATCTGCCCTAGGACATTTATAAGCCTAGCCAGAGTGTGTTTGGCTTTCGCCACCCATTTTAAATTAATTTTGCTATGCCCTTTTTCGAGGTTAATATACTGTGCCTCTGTCTAACAGTGACACAGAAGTGATACCCGGGGTAAACCTACGATCTCCCATCCACTCATCAAGATTCCTCTTGAAGAGAGTCAATGAGGGACTCTGCCGAACCTGGACTGGGATTTTATTCCAGAGTGAAGGGAGCCTCTGGGTTATGAATCTGTCCCTCCAGCATGTCCTATTTATTTCAGTGCTAAGGTTCAAGTCTCTCGAGTGCATAGCTCAATGGGATTTGGATTTTCTGAGGTGCAGCATGTCCATTAATTCCGGGTTGGACATGGCTTTATACGTCAGGCACAGATCGCCTCTGAGCAGGCGGTATGCCACTGAGTAGAGCTGGATTTTCTTTAACCAGGCAGCATATGGCATCTGTTTGAGCCCTTTGATCCTCTTGGTGAGGTACTTTCGGGGTCTTTCTAGTTGCTGCAGGTGTCTGGTAAGGTACATCCCAAAAAGGGCATTCTACTCAATTATGGGCCTGATGAGGGATGGGTAAAGAGGCACGATGACCTCCCCTGATCTAGATGTGAATCCCTTCATGATTAGGTGGGCTATATAAAATGTTTTTCTAACCACTTTGGCCACGTGGTTGTCAAATGAGAAATTGCTATCAACTTGGGTCCCCAGGTCCCTAATTACTTCTTCTGTACTTAATGGATTACCACCTATGTGGTAATTTGTGGGCACTTTGTTTTTGTCAAAGGGGATGACTATACACCTTTTGGTGTTTAGCTTGAGGCCATGGCTCTGGCACCAGTTGTCTGTTTCTATGAGGCCCTTTTGGAGGATGCTTGTGTCGGCTGGAGAGTCAATTATGGCACCCAGTTTGCAGTCATCTGCAAACTTGGTCAGCCACAGTCCTTCCGTGTTGGCCTGTACCTCCGAGAAATATATACTGAACAAGAGAGGTCCCAGAACTGAGCCTTGTGGGATGCCACTTGTAACTGGTTTGGAGTCTGACATGGCTCCAGCAATTCTAACCATGTGGGTTCTGTCCTTGAGTCAGCTTGTAACCCATCTAGTGACATAGGGGTTTATATTTAAGCTGGTGAGCTTATCTATAATGCCCGTGTGGGGTATTGTATAGAAGGCTTTTGCGAGGTCCAGGTAGGCTGTGTGGACCACCTTCCCCTCGTCAATGGCCTTGGTGACTGTTTCAAAAAAATCAACCAGGTTTAAGAGGCAGGATCTGCCCTTAACAAAGCTGAACTGGGTAGGATCCAGTGTTTGTAGGTCCTCAATATCTTTATTTATGAGGTCCATGATGATCCTTTCCATAGCTTTGCAGACCAAGCTAGTCAGGCTTATGGGGCGATAGTTTCCAGGATCCGTTGAGGCACCACCTTTGTGGAGAGGTATCACTGTTGCTGTACGCCACTCTTTGGGTACATATCCTGTAGTAAGGCTGAGATTGAACAGTAGTTTTATGTTTGGGTTTAGCTCTTCTTGGAGTTCATGTAGGATGCAGTCCGGGACACCGTCTGGTCCCATTGATGCTGTGTGTTTTGCTTTGGAGAGGGTGGCTCTTACCTGAGCATCTGAGATGTCAGGGGGCAGCACTCTGCTGGGATAGATATTTGCCATTTTGGTGGGGGGGGAGTTTGCGCTGAACCTGTCAGCTAGGATGTTGGCAATGTCTGTGGGTTCGGTGTATTTTTTGTCATTTTGGACTAATTCTGAGCATATCTGGGAATTCCCACCCAGGTTCCTAACATAACTAAAGAAAGCCTTGTGATTATCCTTAGTGTCCTGTGCAATTTTTCTCTCAAAGCTGGCCTTAGATGATTTTATGAGTGCCCGTAGTTTTTTGCTAATACTGATCAGAGATGCCTTCACTTTTTGGGATTTTGCTCTATCATGTAGTAGCTTCCTCCTTCTATTGTATAGTTTGTTTATGGCTGCGGTCCACCAGACAGGATGTCTGCCTTTGGAGGATTGGTTCTTGCTTTTATTTGGCATTGCATGATCCATGCATTCCTGAAGGTGTTCATAGAATCAGTTTATAAAGGATTCTGCGGTCTGGGCCGTATTTTCCACAGGCCCGGGGGCTTTGAAGGATTCCACCTCGGTTTTGAGGAGTGTGAAATTTGCTTTAGAGAAGTTTTTCACTGTGGTTTTCTGGGCAGAGGGTGGGGTCGGGATGTGAATATCCAGTGAGATTAGTTTATGGTTTGATCTTACCAGTGAGGGATACACTTCTGGTCTGGAGCATAGAGTCCCCATGTTGGTGATGATCAGGTCCAGTATGTTTTCCCCTCTTGTGGGAGTGGTAACAGGTTGTTCCATAGCATTTGAGTTTATAAATTCTAGGAACCTTTGGGCTAGGGTGTTGGAGCTAGAGTAATGCTCCCAGTCTATGTTTGGGTAGTTGAAGTTGCCCAATATAATGGTGTTTGGAGAGACCTTCATATTTTCTAGTGTTCTCAGGAAGGCCGAGTGGGGTTCCTGGGTTTGGGAGGGTGGTCTGTAGCAGGCTATAAACTGGAAGGCAGTTTTACCCACTGTTAGTTGCACATGGATAGTCTCTGATGCTTCGTGCTGTGTCACCAACCTGGAGATGTGGGTATCTTTGACGAATATTGATACTCCCCATCACACTACTACACATGGGCTAAGCATCTCTCTCTAACTATTTTGCCATAATGTATGGAGAGCAGCTCAATTGTTGCTCATATTGTTGCTTGTATTTGCTCCTGTGTGCTTCAGCAGTAATAGACACAGCGCTGCAGCATATATTTATAGCCCCCGGTTAACATAAATGATGCAAGGCAGTTGGCACAGAGGACCAAAGCCCTGAGTGGTTAATGAGTTGCTTCCTGTGACCAGGGTGTAAGGTTTGATTCCTTTCACATTATTTGTCGACAGTGTTCTTACTCCTAGGTTGAACTGGAAAATGGACAATTTGTCCACTGGGCTTACCTGGTCAACAAATAAGTAAAATAAAAAGGAGGTTTACAGAAGTGAAGAGAAATCGCATGCCAACATTAAAGTACACAGATGCACCATGCCTGCCAACATTTAACCATAAATGTGTGCATGTGTGTGTACATATATATATATATATATATATATATGTGTGTGTGTGTATATAAATGTATACTGTATATATGTATATGTTTATATACGCATATATACATATACATACACAGACCCACACACACACACACACACACACACACACGTGTGTAATTTCAGTGCATTCAAGGTTTATACAGAGCAAAGGATTCTTACACTCATTCCTTGCATTCTGCTAACACTTCAGTGATCAAACCGAATCCATGATGTTGTACCTTCCCCTTGAGCTGCCACTCTGTCATTCTGTGGTGCTCATTACAGCTGGGTGACCATCCCCCATTATCATACAACCATTGAAGACCATTTCATTCATGACCTGGAGATTTGCCCTACTTCCAACCCACAACTGGTAATGTACCTGCACAGGGTCTTTATAGCTTTGTGGGTGAGCATCCAATGAGAATGTATTACCATGGAAGAACAGAACTTTAGTACTGTTGCTGTCAACAGAACTCAAACCAGCAATCTTGTTTGTTTCTGTGCAACTTCAGAAATCCAGCTACACGAGCCATCTCATCACTGGGACTCTCTACATAGCATAGAGCAAAGCAAAGCTTTAATCTCACAAATAGAGCAAGCTCCATCACTTGTTGCACAGCAAATGAGCACATCAATCTGTATCCCTTATCCCCAGGCTAAGGTTACCTTCTCTGCAATGTGTGGTTGATTTCCTGCTATGTACACATTTATTTCAGTGTGTTAATCTCCTAAACACAAAGACCGTTCTTTTTTTGTTAGATACCTGTTTTCTGGCATGAGTTTAGAGCACTTAACTGGTTAACTTACATGCTTAAATTAACACATTTTGCAAGTGAAAAATGAAGGAATCAGTCACAGAACAATGGGGTAATACTTAACAGCAGTTCATAGTCTTAGACCTCTTGTGTTGTATTACCTAAACTCTATTTCAGCTGTAAATGAGTAACTCTCCTGGCTACTGTTATTAGCAGCTTAACTGCTAGTAGTGCCAAATGCAGATATGGTCAGCACTGTGTATGCAACATACTGCAACTGGATTGCACTGCTCCATAGGATTGAGTCCTGCCATCTTCAGGATATTATATTTTACATTGTTTCTAGAAGACATGCTGTTAGTGGCACTCACACTGAATGTAGACCACAGACACTAGTCTTGTAAAACATGTACTGGTTTACAGATCAGAGTTGGTAGAGTGTGACCGGTGCTGAAATGGTCCTAAGTGCATCACATTTGCCTGTCCCAGATTCACCTACACTGGCAAATGTGCAATACATAAATGACAATGATTTCAAAAATAATGTGAGCTGTTGAGAAGTGAAAAGAGGTTTATGAATGGATGACGAAACCTATTCCTTCTAATGAAGGTTTTGTATGACATCAGTGTTTTGCAGAACAAAACAAGTGCACAACAGCTGTGTCTCTGGCAAGCTGAATACTGTGTGACATTAACTCTAAAACAAAGATTTAAAGAAAGGTCAGTTGGCACTTGATGCTGGGATGGCATGTAATGATTACCCTGGGAAATACTTTATAAATCTAGAAAACACCCAAGAAAGGACAACATTGTACAAATAAACAGATGCTATAAATAGGAACTGATGCAAGTCATACTGTGCGACTCAGCAGGGCCTGATTCATAAAGGATGTCTGCATGTTGCTCGTGAGCACAGCAAAAACGTTATTGAATTGGCTGCTGAGGAATGACCCTGCAGGGAGTTACTAAATTAATAATATCACTGGCAAAGTATGCATTCAGTAATTAGATGTCTGCACCTGTTTCAGCATATGTTTATTTATGTTAAATCACCTCAGTAATAAACAAAATGGAAGTATGTGCCATTCTTTGATTCAAAATTGTTCTGTTTTGCTCAAGAGTGGAAAGGGTTTGACCGTTTATAACTGCTTTTATAAATAGAGCATCTAACTTAGTAAAATATCTGCAAATTATTGGTGCATATATTGTGTACATATGGCCATTATTATTTTGTCATTTGCTGTTATCACACAGTTAGGATATCATGTTATAGTTTTTAAACATAACATATGCATTAAATGGCAAATGAGTGGTCAACAGTGTCAGCCAGAAATACATAAAAATCAAAATATGAGCATGTCTGAGACCTAAATCATCCAGACTATGAATGGCAAATTCCAGCTCTCCCAAAAATAAAGAAAAGGGAAAGTTGAGCCTCTCACTGCTCTGTGTAGGTCAGCTGACTATCATTCAGTCAACTGTCATTTATTTTATGTGTTGTAGATTGCCTTGCTTTAGTATAGCTTTCTGTCATATTAGCTTGACATAAAAAATACACATCATAATAGTATTTGCTAAAAGAAAAAGTCATATTTCATTAGACCTGGCTTTATGATGTAGAAAGATGAAGCCTTAACTATGATCCAGATGACATGAGTTTGACAAGCAACTCTGGGACTTGAAGAACTAGGCTTAAGTGTGAATAAGCATCTCATGCCATTTTACCTATGTTGATGAAGTAAAATGGTAGTACTAGTCCCTCTGTTCGTTCCCACATGAGTGGAGGCTTGCACAGCAACAGTGTCCCCAGGATTAGGGGACAAGGGCTTGGCATTCCAGGTCAGAGATGATAGTGTTTATAGGCGTGCATACAGGAGCATACACATGCCAGGGATTGGCATAGAATGTCCCCACAGTGATGCAAGTTCTCACATCAGCCACCAGGGGGCAGGGTTGGGAACTTAACTTCAAAATCTACGATGGCTGCCAGCGTGATGGCAGTTAGTGCTTCCTGTAGTCCAAGTTTTAATTCCTTCAGCTTCCATTTACTTACTGTGTGGCTCTTAACAAGTTACTTATACAGTGTTCTGGGACAATAGAGAAATCAAACTAGGCTCCTCAATGGTCATCTGAATTTCATGTCTAGTAACTACCTTATGAATCTATGGGAAAATGAGGTTAATTGTCGGCAAGCAAAGAGAGACAAAACATGTTAAAAAATCAAATCTCATTAAGAAACTGTATAATTAAACTTAAGTATTGTTATTTTTAAAATAAAACATTTGTTATGATGGTTAACAGTTCATCTTTCTGGCATGTTAAAAAATCAAATCTCATTAAGAAACTGTATAATTAAACTTAAGTATTGTTATTTTTAAAATAAAACATTTGTTATGATGGTTAACAATTCATCTTTCTGGCATTTAAAATGACAAAGCAGATCACTAGAGGAATGAATGGACCACAGTGGGTGAAAAAATCAAGGCATGATATGGCTATATTTAATGCAGAAATTATATTTCCCTATAAAGAAAAACAATAAAAAGACCACTTTAAAGACATAGACCAGCAGTCCACTGATGTGAAGGTAACATATACCTGCATGACGTATTTAAGTTATACTTTGTTGAAAACACTAGGCTAGTGGCCTGTTTTCAGTGAAGACCCAAGGTAGTATTTATTTTATCTTTGTTTACTGGGAAAGTCCAACTGACACTGATTCCATTTTCAGCGGAGGCCCAGGGAGAAACCCTGCACAGTTAGTACATATATAAGTACAGAAAATATTACAAAATGCATACATAAAATAACACAGTTGGAGTTTTTCATTCTTGTTGTTGTATCTTTCGGCTTTTCCCGGTTAGGGGCCGCTACAGCGAAACTCCGGTCCGCTAATGATTGGCAGTAGATTTTTACATACCGAGTTGCCAGCTCTAACGCACAACCTTCAACGAAGGTATGCCCATTCACGCATGTCTCCACACAGAAGACGCTTTAGCTGAGAATCGAACAGGACAACGTCTTACTGTGAGGCATTCAAGGACAAAAAAACTGTACAGTTTTTGCAGTTACAAAATGCATAAGATATTCACTTTGCTTACATATATTAAAAAACTGTGGCATTTTTCATTAGGAACCAGATATGTTTGTAAACTAACATCTTATGTATAGTTTAGGATCTACAGTTGAAATATCAAACATAGTATGTACCAAAATTTAATATATACAGTTACTAGAAAGACAGATACTTGTTTATAGGTATGTTAGAAATATGTTTGGATGTTATGTCATTTAACTATCTTAAAAATGTAGTGTTCAGGAGTAAAGTAAGTAGGTTAGAGTTTTTATAGAGAGAGATGGTTGTAGTTTTAGATGTTAGTATGTTTGTTTTATGAAGAATATTAGTATGCAGTGGAACATGAAACAGAGGTACAGAGATAGAGATGTCAGATGAGATAGGGATGAGAGGGAAAGGATAGACATGTATGGGTTAGAAGGAGGTTAGCTATATATTACAGGGGAGAAGTGTTTACATGGGAATTTGTCTAGGATGTCTGGGAACTTCCCCTAGTATTTCGATAGGTACTGCTGAATCTTTTACATCCACCAGAGCTGCCACCAACTCAAACAGATGGGGCCTCAACTGAACATCTCAACCTAAGGATGACACCCAGTAGTATAACACACACCATACACATACACACACACACACACACACACACACACACACACACACACACACACACACACACACACACACACACACACACACACACACAATAACTGCACTGCAGTGTCAGCAATCCAATCACCTGGAGTGGGAAAAGAACCCATAACTTTCTGTTCTTTCAGCACCAATGGCAAATGTGCTACTTGTTGCAAAACTGACACAGCTAATAAGTCTATTTTTTTCATTTGAGGGGAAGGTGGGTGTACAAGAAATTTATGTAGTCTTACCCCCTAAATAACAGAACCTCTATTTGTTTGCTCACCTATTAGACTTGGCAGAGGGTAATGTGAGGATGTGTGGAATTCAGTGATTTATTAATTAAGTATTAATTAATTATTAATTTATTCATTTAATAAAGATTCATGTGAGCAGTAAGAGGAAATGCAATAGCCCTATTCATTAAAGGGAATGGCTGCCCAGTAACGTGACCAAGGATAGACTGCCGCTTATATGGTTGGCAGACCTCCCTCATCAAATAAACCCAAACACACAGGTAAACACATGCGCAGACAACTGTTTAATAATCCATGTTATAGAAAAGGGTCCTCCAGATTTGGACGACAGGTTCTGTTTGAATTGGAAGAAATCCGTAGACGTGTCCAAGAAAATAAGCAGAACAGCGCTAGAAACAACATAAAAATAAAAATTAATAAATAAATAATTCCACGCACCATTAAGTTCAAGAAATGTATCCACAGAACACCTGTCTGAATGGGGGAAGGGGAGAGAACATTCTATTGCATTTCGGTCATACCACTCTCTAGTTGTACCATGGCAACACTGAGGTTATTTTTGCTCTGCATAAAACAGTGTGATAAACTTCAGGTTAAATGTACATCTCAGTTTAGAATTCTACCCTCAGGCTTTGTGAGAAACCTAGCATCAAAGCTTTCACTAGTACACTGCCTTGGATTTCTTTGTCAGTCCCCATGGGGCAAACCCATCAAGTGTTGACCTTTTTGTAAAGTGAATTAGCATTTGGTGCTGTATAAATCTGTCATTTCATTTTTTTTTGAAAATGTTCTAAGATGTAATAAGTAACAGTCTGTTTTTTCAAATATGATGATTTGCCTCACATCCACTAAAGATGAAGAATGCAGGTACAAAGTAAATGGGTTAAAAGAAGAATAGGGGGTTATTCATCACACTCTCTTTGTACTGTTCATGTTGTTTGCCAAAGACTGCACAAAGGGTATGTGCCATTCAGTCCCTTATAAAACGTCCACAGGCAATCTGTGGTGCCACCTGTGCCAGGAGAAATACTAGGGTGGCTGGCATCCACAGCACATTTCTGAACCAAAGTATGTACTGAGATAATTTAATCAGTGTAATGGTTAGATATCCACTTGTGATGACAGTGACTTTGGTTTGCCAAAAGAACTAGGGAAATATAGAACTGTACTGGGGGGTGACAATGTACGGAAACTGTTCCTCCCCTTTTGGCTCCATTTTGGGGGTGGATCAAGATCTGTTCCTTTCAAGCACAAGAAAAAAAAAGCCAGGCATCAGATAGTCAATGCTGGCATTATGAAGATGTACGATACAGGCAGAAGCTGATACTTGCTTTATGATGTCATTGTCTCAGTGTCTGTAGCACCTAAATGGGCATGCAAAGACTTGGCTACCTCATGGAGTAAAGCTCTCACACATATAGGAAGTGATGGTGAAATGTTCCAAAGATAGAAGAGACAGGAGGACACCATGATATAGAAGGAGGTAGCAATCATAGTTTTCAGTGATATAAACACTACCCTAATAGAAAGGGTAGAAAAATCATAAAAATCATTAAAAATCATAAAAATCCATTGCAGTCACTATGAAGGCAAAAATGTGTATACTTTACTTTTATATTCTACATCTCTGTCTGTCTTTTTCTATTACTCTGCACATGTGCTGTTGCCTCTGTCTGTTTTACATACATCCATTTTTTCCCTGTCTTTTTTCCTCCCCATTACCCGCTATCCATACGCCTGCCAGTGACCTGACCTGTCCATTCATTCCCCACGGGCAAGGGTTGCTTATGGGATAGCACCAAACAGGCAACCAGCAGGGTTTCCTATGCTCTGTCTCTCATCCAAAGCAGCCAAAGTGAGTAGATGTCTCAAAATCCATGCCCTGTTTGTCATACATACTTCCCTCCATGTACAGTGTTTGTGCATGCTTGCAACTTGGAGGGTACTCATCTCTAGCTCTTATTCTGCACTTGCTAGGACAGCTGACCTCCACCAAGTTTCAGTATTGCAGTGGGGACCAAACTGTAACCCCTCTGCACAGAATGGATTAGTCGGCAACAGACGCTCACTTTCACCCTCTGCCACCCACTTCTCCAGTGCCTGGGGACTAACTGACCCCAGGGCAGCTGGGTCACAGTCAGATTTGTATCTTTCTGCTCTGTGAAGGCAGGCCACATACACCAATTATTCCTTCAGATTTTGCTGTAAATGTATAAGGCCATGTCTGTGTATAACCCCTGAATTAATTTATACTGACATAAAATACCAGATGCAAACCTGTAAACACCTGAAGTAGCACCTGTCAGTGATAAGAGTATAAACCTCCTCAGTGAACATATGTTCTGCCTTTACCAGTTATCTAATATGAAAAATAAATTAACTGCAAGCTTCTATGAATGGTATATTTCATAAACTGTGCTGCCTTGTAGATTACAGGGTGCTGTTAAATCAGGAATTTTAGTTCATACTGTGTTGCGGTAGTAGGGTGTTAGTTCTTGACTATTTTGCACTGCATTATTTAAAAAGGTAAATCTGGGAAGCTGTTGTTTGAATCATGCTTGAATCTTTTGTCATTTTAACTAATGATGCCTGTCTTAAAAATAGTTTAGGAAGTAATTCTTAATGGGTGTATAGACACCTGCTTAGAAAGCAGTTTTCTTTCATTTAATTTGAAATGTGAATTAACTCCAGGTTTCTGAAAGCTGTGTGTCTCACATACTTTTCTAATTTTATAGACTAAAAGGTAGAGTTAAATCATAATATTGTTTTACATTAGACTTGGCTGCTGTAGTGAAAGTATTAATGAGAGAATATTGTGCAGTGAATTCTTGTATAAGTAATTTTGAAAATGATGTTTTAGTGAATACAGTATAATATTCCAGTCTCATTAACACAGCCTATCTTTTTGTTGAGGTGTCTCAAAACTAACTGATGTGCGGCTGAAGAGTGGTTTAGACTAAGGGCCAAATTCATAAAGGTTACCATGAGGTGTACATGACGTGTCTATCTTGTGCTAACCTTTTGGAATTCACAAGCAACCCTACCACAGTGCATTTGTAGGAAGACATACAGCACCACTGTGGGTTGTCTTTGAGGCAATGCTACATCCTAATGAGGTGGTCTGGGGCAGAAGCATATGCTAATTAGCCATGTGCAGTGGTGCAGTGGTTAGGATTGTCATCTCACAGCAAGAGGTTCTCTGGTTCAATTCTCATCTGGAGCGCCTTCTGTGTGGAGTCTGCATATCCTCCCTGCAGTCAAGTGAGTTTTAAAAACATGCAGGTAGGTGCATATATGTGTGTGTGTGTATGCATGTGCCTTCTGTCAAGGTTGGACACCGGAATGGCAACTCGATACTGTAAAACTCTTCTGCCAATCAATCAATCTGCGGACCGGTGGTCCGTTGTGGCAACCCCTAATGGAAGAAGCCAAAAGACATTACTTTTTGCTCTTCTGCCGAGTCACCTGCAGTGAGGCATCTACACAGTCACTCCTGGCTCTTAACGGTAGTGAATACAGCCAAAAAGTAAGAGCTGGAGACCTTATTGCTCAGGGGACATTGGGTGTATGTGAGGGGCTACATATGTGAATGTATGTGTGAGGCTATAGGTTAGGTGCATGTATGAGCAAACAGGTGTTTGTGTGATCTTGGGTTTAATCTGATGGGGAGAAAACAAAATGTGTGTAGGAGGGCCTGAGCTGGCTGCAATACTTCCACACACCCCTGGGCTAAAAAGCAAATCCTGCAACACTGTATGTGATAGGGAACCATGACTCTTAAACTCTTGCCTGAACAGCACTTAACAATAACAAGGATGGGGTGGGGGGACTAGACACCAGGGAGAAGTCTTTAAACTCTTGCCTGAACAGCACTTAATAATAACAAGGGTTGAGGAGGGGGGAAAGAGACTAGCCACCAGGGAGAAGGCTTTATAACTCTTAACCATGACAAGGATTGGGGGAACACTAGTTACCAGGGAGAAGTCTTTAAGGTCTTGCACGAACTGCACTTAACCAAAATGGGATCGGAGGTGGGTAAAATACTAGACAGCAGGGAGAACTCTTCATTTTGTACCTTGACTGCACTTACATTTAATGTGGGTGGGGCAGAATGCTAGTCACCAGGGATTCTGCATACGGTGTGCCTTGACGTATGTAATGAAAAACAAAAGATAAATAAAATGTGATGTGGGAACCACTAGACAGTAAAAGATAATTGAACTCCCACAACCGTATTACAATAAAGCACAGCACTAACCCACTGTACTAACTGATATGTACATACAGCAAGATTTTAAGGGTTTTCTACACACACACACACACACACACACACACACACACACACACACACACACACACACACACACACACACACACACACACACACACACACACACATACACACACACACACACACACACACACACACACACACACACACACACACACACACATGCGCGCGCGCACACACACGCACGTACGCACACACACACACACACACACACACACACACACATATATATATAAACTGTTGCAGAAAAGAGGAAAATCCCAGGATGCAAAAAACTCCCTCACCAGCCTCAGTAAGAAGCTGAGATCCCTCATAAAATCCTCAAAACTAGTTACGAAAATAAAATTGCTAAAGATTCCAAAGACAGCCACAAGGCATTCTATAGTTATGTCAAGAATCTAAATGGCAATGCTCAGATCTGCTCTGAGCTACAACAGAATGGCATTAAATATACTGATCCCAAGGATATTGCCAATATCCTGGCAGATCAATTTAGTGCCAACTTCACCCCCCTCTCACGCCATAAAGGGCACATCTCAATACCAAAAGATTGCCAAATTCCAATAATCACGGCCACACAGGTAGAAACCGCACTCTCCAAAGCTAAGAATACAGCATCCATGGGACCAGATGACATCCCAGGCTGTGTACTACATGAACTACAAAATGAACTGGCACCTCACCTAAGTGTCATGTTTAATCATAGCCTCACCTCAGGCTTCGTGCCCACTGCGTGACGCACAGCTACAGTTATCCCTCTCCACAAGGGAGGATCCACCTTGGATCCCGGGAACTACTGTCCCATCAGTCTGACAAGCCTGATCTGCAAGGGCATGGAACACATCATCATGGAACTTATAAACAAAGACATTGGCAACCTTCAAACACTGGACCCCACCCAGTATGGGTTTGTGAAGGGCCAATCTTGTCTCCAGAATCTGATTGACTTCTTCGAATCAGTCTCAAGAACTGTGGACGAGGGTAAGGTGGTCCACACAGCCTATCTGGACCTTGTCAAGGCCTTCAACACCATCCCCCACTCTGGAATCATAGATAAACTTACTAAGCTGGGCATAAATCCCTACGTCACTTGATGGGTTGCCAAATGGCTTACTGACAGAACCCAGACTGTAAAAGTAGCCGACTCCAAATCCATCTCCAGACAAGTGACAAGTGGAGTACCTCAGGGTTCAGTCCTGGGGCCACTCTTGTTTGGCATCTACTTCTATGAAGTACAGGCCAACACTAAGTGACTCTGGCTAACAAAGTTCGCAGATGACTGCAAACTGAGAGCCATTATTGAATCCCCAAATGATGTGGATATTCTACAAAAGGGCCTTACAGAAACAGATGCCTGGTGCCAGAGCCATGGGCTCAAGCTTAATGCCAAGAAATGTATATTTATCCCCTTTGGAAAAAACATGTACCCATGAATTACCACATAGATGGCAGGACACTAAACACCGAAAGTGTGATGAGAGACTTAGGGACACAGGTGGACAGTGGTCTCACTTTCAATAACCACATCGCCACAACAGTCAGGAAATCCTTCTATGTGGCACACCTCATCACTAAGGACTTTTCATCCAGAAAAAAGTAGGTCATTGTCCCACTGTACTCATCCCTCATTAGACCCATTATAGAGTATAATGCCCCATTTAGTATGTACCTCACAAGACATCTG
>NC_056739.1:160154214-160166714 GCF_019279795.1 Protopterus annectens
TTTATAAAATACCTTCAGTGATAGCCTAGTTTCTATTGACTGGTCTCTCCTTAAATACCTTCCCCTCAGTGGTGCAGTCCTTCATTTCAGTAGCGCCTTCCTGGACATCCTTAACTCCTCAGCTCCTCTAAGAAAAATGAGGGTTAAATCAAACTACCCTCCTTGGCTCTCTAAAGATATCTTTTCCCTCACAAAACAAAGATACAACTATTGGAAACAATGGCTTCAAACTAAATCCACATCACTTCTTCAAAAGTATAAAGAACTGTGTAACCTGTCTAAAACACAAATAAATAAGGGCAAAAAGAAATACTACTACAACAACCAATTCACTCAGAACTCAAACCCTAAAAGGTTCTGGCACTCAATCAACAAAATACCACACCCAGGTAATCCTACCACCCCCAACCCCTACCCAAATATTACTCACCAGGAAACTGCCACCCTGCTTAATAGTAATTTCATTGAATCTATCCAAAAACTTACCCAAACTTTTCCAGCAGTCAACTCCCCTCATACCATGCAAAAAACAATCTTGCAAACCCTTTTCTCTCTACAGCCTGTTCCCACCACCTACATAAAATCCCTCCTTCTTAAATTAAAACCTTGCTCTCCTTCAACTGACAACCACCCACCCCTCTTCCTTAAAAATCGCACCACACTCTATAGCCTATCCTGTCTCCATATTAATTAACTGTTACATACAAGAATCCGCAGTCCCTGACTCTTGGAAATCTTCTTACACCATACCACTACACAAAGGAGGTAACTCCACTGATCCTTCCAATTATAGACCGATTTCAATTCTCTGTCCACTCTCCAAAATATTAGAAAAATGCATACACAAACAGCTTCTTAAATACCTAATTCATTGCAATCTCATAACCCCCCACACAGCATAGCTTTAGACCTAATCACAGCACCTCCACTGCCCTGCTCTCCTTCACACATACTGTTGCAGAATCCATAGACAATAACTGTCTTGTATCCTGCCTCTTTCTTGGCCTCTCCAAAGCTTTCGATACTGTGTCCCATTCTAAACTCATTGCCAAACTAACAGACCTTAACCTACCCCCTACTATTTGCTGGTTCTCTAGCAATCTCACTAACAGACTCCAGTCTGTGGTGGCATTCTGCCTGTTCCCCTTTTCTTCCTATCCAAACAGGTGCCCCACAAGGTTCAATCCTAGGGCCCCTCCTTTTCAACATCTTCACCAATAATCTAACTCCTGCTGCACTTCCTCTACTATTATTGAATATGCCGATGACTCTACAATCATCTGTCTCAGACAGCATCCCTAACCTTCACTCCTTAACACAACAATCCTTTTCATCTGTTCATAGGTTCATAGGTAGGTACTAGGCTATTGGCCCTAGGGCCTATATAAGCCTAGCCAAATGGTAACCTGGCTTTTGCCACCCAAGAAAATTATTTTCCTGTGCCCCTGTCAAGCAGAGCCACAGAAGTGATCCCTGGGGTGAATTTTCTATCTCCCATCCAATCATCTTGAAGAGTGCTAATGAGGAGCTTTGTCTGATATAGATAGGTAGTTTGTTCCAGAGTATGAGAAGTCTCTGGGACAGGAATCTATCCCTCCAGCATGTTCTGTTTATTGTGGTGACAAGGTTTAGGTCCCTAGAGCATGTAGCTTGGAGGGACTGGTATTTCTTTAAGTGGAGCATGTCCAACAGCTCTAGGTTTGACATAGCTTTGTATGTTAGGCAGAGATTGCCTCTGAGTAGGCGATATGCGACAGAGTAAAGCTGGAGTTTTTTGAGACGGTCTGCATAGGGCATCTGTTTGAGGCTGGTAATCATCTTTGTGAGGTATTTCTGCAGTCTTTCCAGTTGTTGTAGATGTCTTGTGAGGTACATACCAAAAGGGGCGTTGTACTCTATAATGGGTCTAATGAGTGATTAGTAGAGGGAAACAATGACCTCTTTTTTCCTGGATAAGAAACCTTTTGTGATGAGGTGTGCCACGTAGAAGGATTTCCTGACTACTGTGGTGATGTGATTATCAAATGAGAGACTGTTGTCCACCTGTGTCCCAAGGTCTCTTATCACACTTTCGGTGTTAAGTAGACTACCACCTATGTGGTAGTTCATGGGTACAGAGTTTTTACCAAAAGGGATGACAATGCACTTTTTGGCATTGAGCTTAAGGTCATGGCTTTGACACCAGGCATCTGTCTCAGTGAGGCCCTTTTGTAGGATGTCCACATTATTAAGAGTTTTGATTATGGCTCCTAGTTTGCAGTCATCAGCGAACTTTGTTAGCCTGTACTTAAGAGAAGTAGATACCAAACAGGAGAGGACCTAGGACTGAACCCTGTGGTACTCCACTTGTCACTGGTCTGTAGTTGGATTTAGAATCTACTACTTTCACAGTGTGGGTTCTGTCAGTGAGCCAGTTGGCAACCCATCTTGTGATATAGGGATTTATACCTAGTTTAGTGAGTTTATCTATAATTCCAGAGTGGGGGATGGTGTCGAATGCTTTGGTGAGATCTAGATAGGCTGGGTGAACCACCTTACCCCCATCTACGACTTTAGTGACCGCTTCAAAGAAGTCTATCAGGTTTAGGAGATATGATCTGCCTTTTACAAACCCAAACTGGGTAGGGTCCAGAGTTTGGAGATTACCAGTGTCATTGTTTATAAGTTCCATGATGATAGGTTCCATAGCCTTGCAGACCAGGCTCGTCGGGCTAATGGGTTGGTAGTTCCTGGGGTCCATGGTGGCTCCCCCTTTGTGGAGTGGGATAACCATTGCTGTGGCCATTCAGTGGGCACAAAGCCTGAGGGAGGCTATGATTGAACATGGTACTTAGGTGTGGTGCCAGTTCATTCTGTAGTTCATGTAGAACGCAGCCTGGGATGTTGTCAGGTCCCATGGATGCTGTGTTCTTGGCTTTCGAGAGTGTGTTTTTTACCTGTGCAGTCATGATTACAGGAACTTTGCATTTTTCCGGTATAGAGATGGGCCCTTTAGGGGGTGAGAGAGGGGTAAAGTTAGCACTGAGCCTATCTGCCAGGATGTTGGCAATATTAGTTGGTTCTGTGTATTTAGTGCCATTGTGCTGTAACTCAGAGCAGATCTGAGTGTTGCCATTGAGATTCTTGACATAGCTATAGAATGCTTTGTGGTTGTCTTTAGAATCAGTGGCGATTTTGTTTTCGTAACTAGCTTTGGAGGATTATATGAGAGATCTCAGCTTCTTACTGAGGCTGACCATGGAGTTCCTCCAATCATGGGATTTTACTCTTTTTTGCAACAGTTTCTTTCTTCTGTTGTAGAGTTTGTTTATGGTAGGGGACCACTAGATTGGCTTCCTTTTTTTTGGAAGATAGCATATTGGTTCTGTTTGGGATTGCATGATCCATGCACTCGTGTAAGTGCTTGTAAAGTGCATTTGTATAGGATTCAACAGTCTTACCTCTATTGTCCATCTGCATGGGTGTCATGAAGTTTGCCACTTCTGTTTTAAGAAGTGTGAAGTTGGCTTTGGAGAAATTTTTATGGTGGTTTCCTTAATGGGGGTTGGGATGTGGATGTCTAGGGTGATTTGCTTGTGGTCGGATCTGACCAACGAGGAACTGACCTCTGGTGTGGAACACCAGTTGCTCATGTTGGTAATGACCAGGTCTGGGATATTGCTGCCCCTGGTGGGGGTGTGGATAAGTTGATCCAAGGCGTTGGAATTTATGAATTCCAGAAAACGTTGAGCACAAGAGTTGGTACATGAGTAGTTTTCCCAGTTAATGGTGGGGTAGTTGAAATCATCCATTATTAGGGTGTTAGGTTGTACCCTAATATTTTCCAGTGTATCAAGAAATGAGGAGTGGGAATCCTGGGGCATGGAGGGGGATCTGTAGCAAGCTACAATTTGGATTGCGGTCTTGCCCAGAGTTAGTTGCGCTTAGATAATCTCAGATGCATTATGCTGAATTGAATAATGGCTAACTGAACACCAACTTATACTTAACCCCAAAAAGACTAAGCTCCTACTTTTCCTCCCGAAACTCCTCTCTCACCACAAATCCACTTTTACTATTCTCTCTCTCACTCAAACCCCAGTCACTCCTGATCCCGACACTAAACTACTTGGAACAATAATTGGCGACCAACTAAATTTTGACATTGATATACAACAGAGTATAAAAAAAACAACCAAAAACTCGGCCTTTTCTACCAAAACAAAACATTTCTACTCCCTAAAATGAGATCAGCTCTTGCTCAAGCCTTTCTCCTTCCTTCCCTTCTGTATGGCTCCCATATTCTTACTCATGTCCAGACATCCCTCCTGTCCAAACTGGAACAATCGTATAACAACATAGCCAGATTTTCCACTAATCGACCATGCAGATGTCATCATTGTCTTGCCCTAAACCAACTCCAATGGCTAGAATTCCCCCAGCTCCTTCTCCTCTCTCAGCTACAGCTTACTCACTTCCTGCTAAACAAATCCTCAGCCTGTCCCTCACTCTCTTCACTTGTATCTCACTATACTCCATCTCGCCCACTTCGCAGCTCTGACCAGAACCTACTTAATATTTACAAACCTCACAAAAACATAGGCAGACTCCTTTATAGACAGTCAGTCTCCTTAGCCTGGAACAGATTCCCCATAAACATCCATAACATCCCTAGCTCGCCCTGCTTCAAAACTGAAGTTAAAAACTACCTTTTGAAATCCAGAATCTGCTCATGCCATAATCCTCCATGAACTCGAGTACCTGTTTCATTACATAGCCTCCCCTTTTGACCTATCAAAGTGTTACACAAGTAACTACTCCCCCTTTCAATGACATTCATCCAAGAACTCACTTCATCACTTAATAACTATTAGTGGTTTGAAACTGGAGAATGCCTATTATACTAATGGTAAAACACTATTTTTCAAATCCACAAGGATTCATCATCTGTATCTCAAGTGCAATATAATGGTAAAAAAAAATAAATAAATAAAAAACATCATTCCTTGCAATTGCTACTAAACCTCCTTGTATATAGTAGACACTTAATCACTCTGTTATTTTTATGATATTATTCAGTATTTTTATGTATCTATTTTGTATTTTGTCTACTGTGTTAATATTGTAAATTTTATGTTAGTTTTCTGTATTAAGGCAATACTGTAATCATTATTGTAAAGTTTCTTGTATTTTCTGGAGCTTTTCTCCTCAGGTCACCACTAAAAATGGGTCAAAAGGCTCAGCTGGATTAACCCGGTTAACAAACTGGCAAATAAATAAATAAATAAATAAAAGAAGTCTTGACATTTCTGCAGCTGGATTATAGTAATGATGCTGTGGGGAGAGTATTTATGTAGCTCCTACACTAATGGGGGCTCTGTTTAATTGACCCAGTCCATATCAAAATGTTTGATTTTATGCTTGTAAAAAGGTGCAGACTAGCTGCGCATCATTCCTAGTGTACGCATTCAGATAAAAGCCTGTTAATCAGCACTGGTTATGCCAGTACATGGTTTAACATAGAGGGAAGGGAAATGGAACGAGTAAAAAGACTAGGTCAGTACTGTGGGATTTTAGAAAGGTGGCTTATGCTGTGTTGGAAGAGAAAGACTAGGATGCTTTAGGAGCCTGTAAATAAAGCTAGGGAGTAAACAAGCTATGGGAGTGGGTCAGAGTTGGGGTACTCAGGACTATGGACAGGCTCCTGAGGAAGGAGAAGAACATTAATGTTGCTACATAGGAATGCAAGGCTAACAGCTGAGGCAAAAAAAGAGCTTGCAAGAGGTAGGGAAGAGGTGGGAAGGTGAAGGAGGAACAGTACAAAGTTAGAGAAAAGGCAACAAACTGTAACACTCCTATTACCAGAGTAGTACAGTTTTAAAACACAGCAAAGACACCAGAATAACAGAATTATAAATGGATCTCAAAAATAAAAAAGAAGTGTTTTTATCTTTATTATAAACATATCTCATCAGAGAGATACAGCAATCAAGCACTCAGATTATATAAGGTCAGATCAACAAATCATATGATTCCATGTGATTTGATGATCTCACTTGAATTTTTACTTTCAAAGTCCATTTGTGATGCCATCATTCTAGTGTTTTTATTGTGTTAAGGCCACTAGGGTGGTAAGCAAAAGCTAAAAAAGGAGTTAAACGAATAGACCGAGAAGGAAAGAAGTATTTTAGGCACATAACAGAAAGAGGAAAGGGAGGTACAAAAATAGCTAGTCTGAGCAAATACTGAATGTTCACAAACGGCTGGTGAAAACAGCACCAGATGGGCTGCAATTAGAGCCCATAGAAATCTGTCCAGTAAGACCACTTAATAAAGACTACAGATGACCGGCAAGTGCAGCAGGACAGCAAGACTGAACAATAGTGACTGTTGTACCCTTTTATGATGAGGGAACAGGTAAAACAATTTGGGTAACTACAGGCCTGTAGTTAACAGTAGCAGGTAAAGTCATAGAGATAATCCTGAAGTGAAAGCTGGTAGCATGTAACATTTCTACAGGACAACTGTCAGGCTATACCTTATCCTATTGTCTAAAAATATAAAAATAAACATATTTTTAGTCTTGTGTCATTTTTATACCCCTTCCTAGTTTCTTCCTACTTACCCTGTCTCCTTTCTTCCTCTTCTTACATCCTGTCTAATGTTTCCTTGCTGTTTTGTAGACAATTAGTCCGAAGTACTATATCCATCCATCCATCCATTCAACCATAACCCCTTTATCCATTTTTGAACATGGGGTCAGGGTGTTACTTCAACAGTGGCAATCATCTAGAGCCAAGGTTTACACCAATGGGTGGCTAGCTCTGCCACGGTAGTACATCTGTACCAAACACTTGTACACACACTCACACCTAGGGCAAACCTAGAGTGGCCAGTCCATGTGCTGCATGTCTTTGGAATGTGGTAAGAAACCAGAGCACCAGGAGGAAACCCACACAATCACAGGGAGGACACACAGACTCTACACAGAAGGCACCCAGCCAAGAATCGAACCGGGGAACCTCTTGTTGTGAGGTGCCAGTGCTAACCGCTGCACCACTATGCTGCCCCCAGTGAAGTACTATATCTGTCTTAAATATTCCTTTAGAAACTTCCCTACTGTCCTGCTTACCCCACATTCTCTGCTATCTCAAAGCTGTCTGAGCTAAACCCCTGACCCACACCATAAGAACTTTCCCCTAGACCTCTTGCCAATACTGCTTCCTTTTTCTAACTTCATTCTAGTTTCTTCTTGGGTTTCCTCTTGTTTTCTTTGTTATTGCTTGGTTCTTTGCTAGGCCTTTCTACTATGCAGTTGATGCCTGATCTACTTTATCAGAACCTCACAAAAAAAAAAAAAAAAAAACATGGTGGCTTTTTGTCTTAAGAATGAATAAATATAGCTGCAACTATACAAATAAAAAGAGTTTTTACCTTAAACAGTAATTTCAGAGGTTAAATAAATAACTGAAATAAGCAAATGAGAAGCAACAACCATCTAAAACTGTACTGTAGCCAATACCAGTAAATGTATAACAAAGCAGATATATACATTCATTCATCCACCCACCCATCCATTTTTAAAACTACTTGTCTTAGGAAGGCATGGGTTATAATGGGGGCATGCTATGCCCAGACGTTCTTAGCCCTAGCAACTGGCTCCAGATTATTTTATGAGCTCTCCAAGCATTTTCACACAAGCTGAAAGATTTAATCCCTCCAAGAGGTCCTGGGTCATGATATCCAGGAGACATCTTCATGAGACACCCAAACCACCTCAACTCACTCCTCTCAACATGGAGGAATGATGGCTATAATATCTTCCTCCACTGCTGAGCTCATTGCTTTGTGACACTGAGTGATCCCAACAACCATGTGACAGAACCTCATTTCTGTCACTTGTACCTGTGATCTCACCTTCTTGATCATTACCCAAAGCATATGACCTTTGGCAAGGGTAGTGAGCAGTAAATTGAAACGTTCTTTCAATGTCTCATCCCTTACTTCAACACCAAAATCTGGTGCAATGCCTGTATTTTCACCAATGAATTCATCTTCTAGATGACCTTCTGATCCTTACTACTGCCACCCATGACCTCCAGACCTCCACCCTGGTCCCTTCTGTCTTGCAGAGAGCAAGCCACTCTTATAGGCAGATATCTATATATATATATATATATATATATACATATATATAATATATATATATATATATATATATATATATATATATTTATAGTATCCATCTTTATCAGCAGCACACACACACACACACACACACACACACACACACACACACACACACACACACACACACACACACACACACACACACACACTGCTCAGTACCAGACAAAGCTGGTAAAATGAATATTACACAACGACTGGTCATTGTTATTCAAAAACATGTACTCTGATTGCACAGAGAAGCCAGCATGTCCATTGTAAATCGAGCATATACCAACAGAAAAAAGTCCGGCCACTAAAGTACCATTGACCAGCCAAACTTTTCTGTTAATATGCTACAGAGGGCAGACCAAATACAAGAAAAATCAGGTACATTCTGTAAAACTAAAGAAACAAAAACTATACCTGATTTTCCTTGTATTTCTACACTGTCTTGGCAGACTATTGTGCCTCTGAACTGTCTGAATTTTCAGATAATGTCCACACTTTTACCTCATACTAAAAAAAAAAAAAAAAAAAAAAAAAAATGGAGATTCTTTTTTCTCTGTTGCCTCCTTTGAACGTAAGCCCTATATGCATGCGCAGTACATCAGTAAGCATGAAAGAATGAAAAGCAATGTAGAGGAACACTACAATGCCATTATACAAAGACATTATTTAAGGAAGGTAAAGACTTTCTTTCTTAAATAATGTCATTGAACAATGGCAATAACCCACTTGTGGATGTGAGTATATGAGGCTTTACCCACTCCAACTCGTACGTTTTTGCTTAATAATCACATATAAAACCATATGGTAACCAAGACCACTAACAACAGCAAAATGAAAATAAATTAGCTTTTTTTTTTTTTTTTGTAAAATGTTTTTAATTGATGTATACAAGTCAGAATCATTGTAATAACAACTGCACTCTACGGCTCAAGAAATCTAACTTGTAAATCTACCGTTGAAAAACAATATAAGCTGAAGACTCCGATATCTGATTTCCAGTTGGCAAACAGCTTCATAAGTCATAAAAAAATCTTCTGCTCCAATTTAACTTGATCAATTTAAAAAGACTCTAAAACAATATTTTAAGGCGAAATGGCTCTGCCCATGCATATATCCAGATTAGATGCCCTCCGTAAAACATAGGCCTCACTTACTCCATAACTAATCCAAAACCTTTGAGGGGACCTTTAATCAAGTTGCCTACTATCTGCTCACCACCGTAACCATATTTTAAAATCTGTCTCAATTTTCCTATTGCACTACTTTAATAACTGCACTAAGAACTGTAGTTAAACTGTTAGGTTATAGTAACTAAATTGTATGTAATTTGTATTTTCCTATTTTTCCTTTCTGTTATTTTTATTTTTATTTTTATTACTATTTCACGTTTTTGTAACTATATTGTCTCATACCTTTGTGGAGCTTTTCTCCCCTGGCCTCCGCTGAAAATGGACATGTATCCAGTCGGACTATCCCGGTCAACAAATGTAAAATAAATAAATAAAATAAATAATTATTATACTGTATTGTATGCCACAGAGACCAAATGGAATAGTGGCATTTGAGATATAACACAGTATTTGAAAAAGCTCAGTTTGGTGCAGGATAGACTTATCTTAGATGCAAGATAACCTTACTGTACCATGTTACACTTCGGGATGTGAAAGATGCTCTTAGAGACAGGCACCCTGGGTTTCAATGGGCTGCAGATAAAGTTTTTTCTCATTGAGAAGGGGCATGCAGATATTGATGACCCTGTTTAAGGATATATTGGTCAAGTGGAAGCCAGGAGATTCATTAAAGCAAGCTATTGTGGTGGTGATGGTGGTGATCCCAAAGGAAGGAAAGATTCCTGTGTTTTTAGTATTCTAGAGACCTATCTCAGTATTAAATCATGATTATAAGTTGTGCAAGAAATTCATGGCAGCATGAATAGCTTCATATATCCTGCAGCTAGTGAGACTGGGCCATTGCTGGCTGGCAGAAGGCGATCCCTAGTATGATAAAGATTTCCCTGGTATTGATGTGAACATTAGAGAAAGTAAATTGAGTAACATAGATGAGCCTGGATGCAGAAAAAGCACTGGATAATGTGGAGTGGCCTTTTCTTAAACATAATGTCCTGGAGTTTAGACTTTCTAAAGCATATCTGTCTGCATTAATGGAAATTAACCAGACCTGCATAACATGAGTAAAGGCCATGGGACTTTTTGAGCCTGTCACTCTTATGAGGAGTACACAGCAGGATTCTCCAGTGCCATTCACTTTGTATGTTCCATCTAGAACCATCAGTCTGTTCAACTGGACATTCTCTGCTGAGACATTATTGACTAAAGGGAAGAAAAGTTAGAATAGCCATAAATGCAGACGACATGTTGATTAATCTGTCTAATCCAGGAAAAGACATAAACAATCTTTAAGCTTTAGAGCTCTAAAACATAGTCAGGTTATAATAAATTAATAAGGAAAAGACAAGGGATGTAGCGGTTACCTGTGGTCCACACTCAGATTTAATATGGTAATACCGTATACCCTTATCCCTGGGAGGTTCTTTATATACAATACTTGGGTATCTGGTCTGGTTAGGGAAACATGTATTAAGCGATTAGAGTGCATGTTCATCACACCCAATAAGTACTAAACAATATATATTTTTCATTTTAGAAAATAAGAAAATTAACCCTGGATGCAGTAGGGAGCTGCACCCCCACACCCCACCTTCAACATATATAACAATACGCCAGGTTGTATAACTTAGGGTGAAGGGGAAATTCTACTTACAACACATCACCATTTCAATAGCTGCCAGGTGTGATGTGTTTGTACTAAATAACTCATTAGTCTTTTATAAAAAAATTGTATTCTTTCAGTAGGTAAAACATATGATAAGCTGTCAAAAAGGATTTTTAAATAATGTCATGAGATGGAAGATACCACGTTTAGACATGGATAAGAGCACATACACCTTGATTTTTTTCCAATTTCCTATTGCACTATAGCCCTTCCAAGCATTTCCAGATGAATACCCACAACATATTTATAGAGCACTTAAGTGCGAAAAACAATTGTGTATGGGTTGCTACAAAAATCTAGAATGTTGTGCAACAAAACAGTTTTGGGGAAATATAGTGGGGTGGGTGGCAGACCCATCCACATGTTTATTTGATACCACACTTTTAAAAATATATATTTATTAGAACTTCAGGGCATTACCAAGAATGGAAATATTTAACTATTGTAGTGTAAATTTAATAAAATTGTCATGGGTTACTTGTTGGCCTTATCTGAAAGAGAAATCTAAGCTGCCTGAATTACTAGAACATGGCATCTGCTGCTTTAAAAAAAAATCTTTAACTACTGACAGAAGAAGTCTGTAGAACTGCCTCTGTTGCCAAAGAATATTAGGAAGAAAATGTTAAAAAGGAGGTAGTTATGACATAATGGAGGTAGCAACAAAAGGCCAGTTGTGTACTGGGAACAAATTAGAAAGGAATGTTTGGATGAAATGAAATATTGCTACTGAGAAATATGGCTTAAAAGGAGCATAATTTACAGATTATAATGACCTAGTTTAGCAGCTTCAGCTAAGGGAGTGAGGTTTGGGAGGAGATAATTGATCTAAAGCCAAATGCAGTTGTTGTACTGATGCTTGAGGCAAGAGGTGACATGCTTAAGATTAAAGGGCTCATTAGTAGAATTTTTGCATCAGCAAGAAGAGAAACTGAATATTTTCACAGAGATGAAGGACTCGGGTTCGAGTACTGAACAGTGACACTTTTGACATGTAATGGGGGTACAGCATGTCATTTAACTAAGTATTGAACAAAGACCAGAAGATTTCAAATCTTTGTATAGCAATGCTGACAAAGATAATTTTATACTCCATTCCTGCTTGCAGCCCATGGTTCTACAAGTGTCTGCAGACATGTAGGGATACAGAGAGGTGATGTGTGTACATGGCCACACATAGTTTGGACTTGCCTGCTCTACTAGACACCAAAAAACAACTTCAGATTATGACTCGATAATTTTCATTCCCATGCAGCTATCTAGCAAGTTATTTTAGTGAGATAGTGAATATAAACTAAACTAAGCCCAAATGAGAATTTTACTGGACTATGAAAAGGCAATCAAATAGTAAGAAAAAATGAACTTAGTCCAAATGATAAAACAGTGATAGAATTAACAAATCATATGTGAGGATGGAAGGAATTTGAATGGGAAATTGTGGTGAGAATACATGACGAAGAGTTAATGGATAACATTTTCTGACGGAGTGTAATAAGGTCCCTTAAACTTTGTTGCAGGGTATAATTATCAACAGAAAAAGTACATTAGCTTAA
>NC_056739.1:160171714-160186714 GCF_019279795.1 Protopterus annectens
TTGAGGCAAGAGGTGACATGCTTAAGATTAAAGGGCTCATTAGTAGAATTTTTGCACATCAGCAAGAAGAGAAACTGAATATTTTCACAGAGATGAAGGACTCGGGTTCGAGTACTGAACAGTGACACTTTTGACATGTAATGGGGGTACAGCATGTCATTTAACTAAGTATTGAACAAAGACCAGAAGATTTCAAATCTTTGTATAGCAATGCTGACAAAGATAATTTTATACTCCATTCCTGCTTGCAGCCCATGGTTCTACAAGTGTCTGCAGACATGTAGGGATACAGAGAGGTGATGTGTGTACATGGCCACACATAGTTTGGACTTGCCTGCTCTACTAGACACCAAAAAACAACTTCAGATTATGACTGGATAATTTTCATTCCCATGCAGCTATCTAGCAAGTTATTTTAGTGAGACAGTGAATATAAACTAAACTAAGCCCAAATGAGAATTTTACTGGACTATGAAAAGGCAATCAAATAGTAAGAAAAAATGAACTTAGTCCAAATGATAAAACAGTGATAGAATTAGCAAATCATATGTCAGGATGGAAGGAATTTGAATGGTAAATTGTGGTGAGAACACATGACGAAGAGTTAATGGATAACATTTTCTGACGGAGTGTAATAAGGTCCCTTAAACTTTGTTGCAGGGTTTAATTATCAACAGAAAAAGTACATTAGCTTAAAAATGTTTACAGTTAGTTTAGGATATATCATTTTTTGGGGATAAATTTAATTCTGCCCCTACTGTCTTTTATAGCGGAGTCAGAAATACGGGTAGTATTTATTTTAATCCATATTCATTTTGTCACGCCTTACTTGCACATACTTGCCAGAACTCCGCAAGGCTACTTACCCGTGTTGTAATTGTTTAGTATGCAAATATGTTTGTAGAAGTCTTGATAAGTTTAACAATGCTTGGTTTATTGCTCTGTGATGCTTTTCTTGTCATTCTATGGGTGTTATATATGCACAACAGCCCTGCAACTTATTCTATTGAGTGGGAAACTAAAAGTTTAAACTCAGATTGTTGTGAAATTATCACAAACATTAAGATTGAAAGAAATGAGAATACAGAAGCAGATCATTTTTTATACGTGCATGGGAGGATTTTAAGTGCTCTGAAAGTTACCATATTAGAACAACCTAAAGTGGTAATAAAATGTGTTTGTGATATTAAAGAACTGTTGTTAAATAAAGGGAGACTATGAATCTTAAAATTTGGTGTTTTGGTCCCTAAAATATTTAATGAGATTACTCGAGGTGCTTAACTGATTGTTGATTTTGTTTGATTGGTTTGTTTGTGCTCTGCTTACCTTTTTATCTTCTGTGCATTTAGTGCTCTGTAACAGAGCCATAACTAGGGGACTATAAAGGGGATGGTTACCCCAAGTACTTGTTGTTATGGGGGATGACTGTCACCATAGAGGAATGTGCAAATTAGCCCCTTCATATCAGTTTTGCCATCCCTTTTGTTGGATGGCAGTAATGGCAGTCATTCAAGCAGCCTCCATTGGAATCCTGGCTGTTTAAATGATTTGTGTGCAGTGTGTGTGTGTGTGTGTGTGTGTGTGTGTGTGTGTGTGTGTGTGTGAATGTGAGCAAGTGTGTGTGTGTGTGTGTGTGTGTGTGTGTGTGTGTGTGTGTGTGTGTGTGTGAATGTGAGCAAGTGTGCATGCATGTGTGTGTGTGTGTGCGTGTGTGTGTGTGTGTGTGTGTGTGTGTGTGTGTGTGTGTGTGTGTGTGTGTGTGAATGTGAGCAAGTGTGCATGCATGTGTGTGTGTGTGTGTGTGTGTGTGTGTGTGTGTGTGTGTGTGTGTGTGTGTGTGTGTGTGTGTGTGTGTGTGTGTGTGAATGTGAGCAAGTGTGTGTGTGTGTGTGTGTGTGTGTGTGTGTGTGTGTGTGTGTGTGTGTGTGTGTGTGTGTGTGTGTGCGTGCATGTGCATGTGTGAGTGTGTGCTTGTGGGCATACGTGCATGCTGCGAGTTGTAGCAAAAAATTAATATAGCTCTTTGCTTAGTTTTTGAGAGAGCTATTATGTACAAACATGATAGAGCTCTTTGCTTCCAGTTTTTTTTTTTTTTTGGTATTCAGCTATGATTGAGGGCAAGTTTTTGGAGCTCAACTGCTCATCTTTTTTGAGGAGGACACTAAGTGAGGGATTGCTAAGAGTGACAACTGACCCATCTATAGCACTGCTCTGTAATATTCCTGACAGGCTTAGTGCCAAATCATCCAAGTTCTTTTTTTTTTAAATCATGTTTTAATAAACAGACCTTTTCTTTATGTCATTTTAGTATTTCTTTGTTTTGGGATGTTGCACTTCATCTACCTGGTCTTGCTGGAAGTACAACATTTAAGAGACAAAAAGACACTTTTGCACCCTACCTACAGTTTGCTGCTCCTAATCTAGTGGCTGGAGAATTATTTTATTTCTATTTATGGCTGCAGCTGGTGAGATAATTGCTGCAAGTTCAGGATCACTGAGCACAGTTAATACTATGTACAGCAAGAACCATGGCATCAGGCTGTTACCATGCCATGTTAACTGTCTGAGTACCAAGGCTAGGACTACCCAAGATGACTGCCTTGCTTTCCCCCAGGCCTTCAGAAGCCTTGTGTGCTGGCAGTACTGAGTTACCTGTCTTTCTGTTAGTTTTGCAACACTAGCCTGTTTAGTCCGATTGTGGGAGAAAAAGTGAAAAAGGAATCTTCTTCATGACCTTTGTTCTGTGAAATCCATTCATAATGAACGTCTGAGAAATTCAGCTTTTGCAGGTTTTCCTGGTCATTGCTGAAACTGGAGATAACTGAAAGCAGAAGACTGTCAGTGAGGGACTACTGTTGGAAAAATAATGGAAAAGGTTGATTTGGATAAAATATTGTTAGAAAGGATGTGCTTGAAACCATATATCAATACGCATATGTTGAAAATAGATCTATAATTACCTTATATTATAGATAGTCTATAATAACAGCTATAAATAAAAAGACATGTTGTGATGTAATTTATATAGACTTCAGCTTTTGACAGGATCGTACACAAAACACTAATCAATAATTAGAACAACTAGGTATTGATGTACTCTTGATAAGATGGATAGCTGCATGGCCTACAAATAGGATATAACAACTATCATACAGCAAATTAGACAGGTGAAATTCTAGGTTACAGTCAGGGTTGTCCACAGATCTCTATCCTAGGCCTATACTTGTTTAGGGGTGTATTTTTCAGATCTATCATTTTTCATCTGAGATGATCTACAGTCTGTATGCAAATTACTTGAAAATGGGTGAACTGATTATATCTGTTCCAAGCAGATTATGTCTGTAAAAGAACTTGGCTACATTGACCGTGTTAAGTACAGGGCAATAACCTACAAATATATGGGTCTACCTTCAATTGTTGACTGCAAAAATAGGCAATACTCAAAACATTAGCTGGACAACATCAAATGTCCGGAATATCAAAGTGTGAAAGTATTTTTTTTTTTTTGCTGGAGATTATAGTACAGCAGAGAGTGGGGGGGGGGGGGTTGCCCTTTCTCCACTGTAATATGATCTCATAGTTGAACATGCATAATTAGAAGGGTGTGGGAGAGGCATAATCCCCTTGCAAAAAATACCCTTTATGGTTTCTTGAATGTTTTTTTGATGTTCTGGACATTCAGTGTTGAACAGTCAATATTTTGAGGGTTGACTGTCTCTGTAATCGACATTATGATATAGATCTGCTGATACATACATCATAAACATCATAAAGAGACACAGGGGCCCTACTAAAATCTAGAGACAAGGCCTCGAAGCAATGGAAAAAAGGCAACTCCAATCTTACCAAAAATAATTACAAACAACTCAGCAATCTAGCCAAAATACAAACCAAACTAGATAAACAAAATTACTTTCTAGGTCCCCAAAACAAATACTCAAAAGATCCCCACATTTTTGGCACAGCATCAACTCCTTGCTAAACCTGGCAAAACTAACGCCCCAGCCCCTACCTCCCCCAATAATAACAACAAAGATATAGCTTCCTAGCTTAACTACCATTTTATTAACTCAATCCAAACTCTGTCCTCCCAGCTATCTAACACTGATAACCTATCTACCACTACTATAGATAACTCTCCAAGTAACCCTACCATACACCAAAATAACACACCCTCCTTTTTTCTCTCTCACCTGTTCCTACATCTAAAATTAAAAAACTCCTGCTTGGCCTGAAACCAACCACTCTTGCAGCAGACGGCATACCTGCAAACTTCCTGAAAATACCTGCTGACTCCATATCTTATCCAGTCTCAATCCTAATAAACAGGTCTGTTCAGGAAGTTTATATTCCACAGTTATGAAAAATATTTTACATTATACCTCTTCACAAAGGTGGAAAATCCTATGATTTGTTTCCCAACTACCAGCAAATAGCTATACTTTAACCCCTATCTAAGCACCTAGAGAAATGTATACATTCGCAAGTCATGCAATTTTTGAACTCACATAATCCTCTCCTCCACTCAACACGGTTTCCGCCCTCACCATAGCACAGCTACTGCTCTTCTCTCTTTCGCCAATCAGGTAACTCATCACATAGATAATAATAACTGTGTATTGGCTATCTTTTTAGACCTCTCCAAAGCATTTGACATGGTCTCAAACCCTAAACTACTAGATGCTCTTTACTCTCTATTCTTTGCTTCCCCTACTATCTCCTGGTTTAAAAGTTACTTATCTGATAGACAACAAGCTGTCCAATGGCAAAATGAACTATCTCCTCCTCTCCCCAACTCTATAGGGGTACCACAAGGCTCAATATTGGGCCCACTACTTTTTTCCATTTTCACAAACAATCTACATACCTCCTCCAAACAAGCCATACTAATTCAGTATGCAGATGATTCAACACTCATATGCGCAGCTCCATCTCTTACCACCCTACAAAAACTGGCCCAAGAATCATTCTCTGCTGTTGAAAGTTGGATCACTGACATCCAACTCATTCTCAACCACATTAAAACCAAATTACTATTGTTCACCCCTGATAAAACACAATCTACTCCCTTAACTTTCTCTGTCTCATCCAGAAATGGTACTATCATTTCTCCATCAACCCATACAAAACTCCAAGGGGGTAGAAATAGATAAAAACTTATTTTTTAATATTCATAGTGCAAACCATCCAGAAGGTTCATAGAAAAATGGGAACCCTCTACAGACACAAAAACTGTCTCACAGATAAAGCAAGAATCACCCTAGCTCAAACACACCTTATATCAACACTTATATATGCAGCTCCAATCCTAACCCATATTAGAAAAATAGATCTGGACAAGTTAGAATCATGTTATAACAAAATTGCCAAATTTGCCAACAACTCTCCCTTTAGAACCCATCACTGCCAGGTATTAAATGAAATGCAATGGCTTGAATTCCCTCACTTACTAAGCTACCAACAACTCGCTTGTGCCTTTAACATCATGAACTACCCAAAGAAAACACCAGCACTAAAACAGCTGCTATTCCCTTATTCTACCAGTCATCCTCTTCGCTCATCTAATAAACATCTCCTCAGTATTACAACTGCCAGTAATACTGCTGGCAAAGCTCTATACTGTCATACCATAGCTAAAAAATGGAATAACCTCCCCACTAATATAACCTCTACTACAACAAACACACAATTCAAAAAAACTACTCAAACCACATCTCAGGAAACCCTGGATTTGCTCATGTATCACATAACAATCTCTCTTTACTTTTCTTCACCTTCTCTATACAACTCTAATTCCAAGCTTTACTGTTGTCATAGATCTACATATTTGTTTCTTATAATATGGACTGCACAACTTATATTATTTGATTCACTGTCCTTAGTAACAAATGGAAAATGTTAAACTGTATGTAACTGCTGTCTAATAATAGCATTTTTTTGTTATGACAGTTGTACTATACATGTAACTGTTTATCTAAAAATAGTAGATTTCTGCAATGTCAGTGAACTATAGATAACTAATTTTGTATGTCTCCACCTGTAATTAATCTGTTGTTTGCTGTAATATCTTTCTCTTAACTACTTACTTCAAAACTTTACTAAAAGCACAGCTAAAAACATGCTGGCTATGCCCTTGCAACTCCCACTCTAATATCATCCACCCCATCCAACTACTACCTTTCTTTCACCTCCACTAACTACCTTGATTATAGCAAGCTCAGATGCTCATAAGCCTAGTACTTATTATACAGCAGGAACTTCTCATTGTAACATTTGTTAATGTCTGTTATGTACTTCGCAGATAAAGATTCTAGTTGTCTACTGATGTACTATGTTCTTCATCTGTAAATATGTTGTAAGTAATTGCTATGTTAAATTGTTAATCGCTATGTAATCCAATGTAACTACTCTCTGTTTATTTTAACTGTGGAGCTTTTCTCCCCGGGCCTCCGCTGAAAATGGACCTACGTCCAGTCGGACACTCCTGGTCAACAAATTTAAATAAATAAAATAAAATAAATAAATAAACTTACTATATGTTAATTGTGGAGCTTTTCTCCCCAGGCATCCACTGAAAATGGACCTGGTCCAGTGGGATTATTCCCGGTTAACAAATGTAAAATAAATAAATAAAATAAATAAATAAACTAAACATATATGATTTGGGAGATATAGATTGAAAGGTGAATATTTAATACAGCACACAGTGATTGAAACTGTAGATTTATGTAGGAACCTGGACATAAGGACAGATCCAGTTTGAGTTTTTCTGATCATATCAAGCAATTAGTTACTGATTTTTATACAACTATAGGCCGTATAAAAAGATTTATATAGTCTAGGAAATCAGAAATGATGAAATCCTTGTTTGTAAGTTACATCAGACCCAGCGTAGAGTATGGAATGGTTATATCAAAATCTTATAAAAACGGACATGAATAAACTGGAGAGAGTACAGCAGAAGTATACCTAAGGCAGCCATGGATGTAAACATTTAATTTATTATGAAAGACTAAAATATCTGAATGGTCGCAGTGTTTCATATACTTTATTTAGGTTTATAGGTCATTTAGAGACAACAACTTCTGGGAATGTTTGGGGCTATCAAATTTAAGTGGAGAATCATCCGAAAACCTGTGTAGGATATCCTGTAGGAATGAGAGATGTACTAACTGGCTGTCTGAGAGAGTAGATGATGCCAGGATTAAACTGCCAAATTATATTAAAGCAAGCACTAGTTTATATATTTTTAAGAACAACTTGGGCACGTATTATGGGAATGATTATTGTGTTATTGTAGTCTAGAAGGTCATTATTATACGTAGCTGAAATATTTGTAAGTATAATAATTGTATGCAGGCTGTTTGGAAATAGGACTAGTCTGAGACAATACCTGCTACATATAAAGCTGAGTCAGGAAGTGCTGTATCTGAGCTTAAAAGGGTTCTAGAATTAGAGAGAGGACAGATGCCTGTCCAACAGGCTCTGGTTAATGATAAATGATGGTCAGTTCATGGTACAGCACAGACATGGTTCTCACCAACATTTGTGACTGCTGCACCAGCCCCACAGTAAGTTCTTCCGTGGTGAGATCAGACCATCGTCTGTCTCATTCGAACTGGCTATCCTGTCCAACCCCCCCCCCCCCCCCCAGCCATTTCCAGGCTAAAACCTTCTCAAAAGCTGATTAGCTGATAAAAGCTGATCCTAAGGCAGGGTATCAGTAGCTTCACACCACCCCCCCCCAAAGAGGATGCAGACAAGTATACTGAACAGTACACCAGTGCAGTATTCAAGCACCTGTACAACTGCATGGACTCAGCCATACCCAACACAACTAAAACCTGCTCCTCCAGGAAGCACAAACCTATCTGGTGGACATCCTCTATCAACAGGCTTTACAACAAAAGAAAGAAATTGTTGTCAAAGGGTAAAAAGGCACAAATTCCCAAATAGAAAAACTCCCTCCTTCACCTCAACAAGCAAATTAGATCACTAGTGAAAACCTCCAAAGCCAATTATGAATCAAAACTAGCCTCCAAAACAAAGGCTAACTACAAAGCCTTTTTCAGTTGCATCAGGAACCTCCATGGCAAAGCCCAGGTTTGTTCCAAATTAGTTCTTAACGGTACCACTTACACTTATCCTGTTGACTTAGCCAACCTGCTAGCAGATAGATTCAACACAAACTTCACCCCTGTCCCCTCAAGGCCCATTCGACATCCCTGATACTTGCCCCACACTTCACATCTCCATAGATCAAGTGTTAAAGGCCCTATCCAAGGCAAACAACACAACTTCCATGGGACCTGATAGTATCCCAAGCAGTATTCTGCGCCATCTGCAGGAAGAACTAGCCTTGCTATTGAGCACCCTATTCAACCATAGCCTAAGTACGGGCTTCATTCCAGTAGAGTGGAGAACTGCCATTGTCATCCCTTTGCACAAAGGTGGTGCCACTACTGATCCTGGAAACTATCACCCCATTAGCTTGACAAGTCTGATCTGTAAGGCCATGGACAGTATTATTATGGATGTCATAAACAAGGACATAGGCAATCTCCAAGTATTTCACCCCACCCAGTTTGTATTTGTCAAGGGCAGATCTTGCCTTTGCTCAACCTGGTTGACTTTTCTGGGACTGTCAACAAGGCACTGGATGAGGGAAAGTCATTACATACAGCTTACCTTGACTTGGCCAAAGTCTTTGACACAATCCCCCACTCACTTATCATCAAAAAGCTAACAGAACTTGGTGTAAATCCATATCTCATCAGGTGGGTGGTGAACTGGTTAACTGATAGGACCCACAAGGTCAAAATAGGTGCCTCCACCACCGACAGACCTATCACTAGTGGTGTTCCCCGAGGATCTGTCCTAGGACCCCTACTGTTTGGCATCTACTTCTTAGAGGTCCAGTCAAAGACAAAAGGGGGTCTATATCATGTTGTTGAAGTTTTACAACTTCGAACGCTATATGGTCAAAATCATATGTTCGAAGTTGTAAAACTTAAAAAACTTAAAAAAAAATAAAAATAATAAAAACCTACCTGACGGTTGTAAGCAGGGGGGCAAGCCCCCCTGCACCACCCACACCCCCTGCTCTTTAAATATACCAACTCCGAGATTGTGCTACAGTGTAGTAAAGGCAAATCTTCCCTTTCCGCCCTGTACTGCATCATAGTGCCTAGTGCAGTCTCAGAGTTGGTATATTTAAAGACCAGGGGGTGTGGGGGGCACAACCCCTCACATTGGGGGTGCATGAGGACTTGCCCCTTTGCTTACAACCACCAGGTTATTTATTTATTTATTTTTAAAGTTTTCAAAGTTTTACAGCTTCAAATATATGGGTTCAACCATATAGCGTTCGAAGTTGTAAAACTTCGACAACGTGGTATAGACCCGACAAAAGTCCTGTGGCTGACCAATTTTGCAGATGACTGTAAGGTTTAAGTCTCATTGACTCCCTAAATTATGTTAACATACTACTACAGGGTCTCACAGCAACAAATGACTGGTGCCAAATTCATGGCCTTAAGTTAAACACATAAAAAAAGTATTATACAATAACCCCCCCCCATTAATATTCCAAAACGTGCATGCAAATTGGCCAGGGTGCCCATTGTAAACCCCACAATATGCCAACGGGAAAAGGTCTGGTCACTCGTACTTTTTTCCGTTGATATAAAGTCCTCAAAACATTTTTTTTAAACAACATTAAACAAATAAAAAAAAAAAGAAAAAAAATAGAGCAACGGAGACTTTCTTTTCTCCATTGCTTCCGTTTCAAAGCATTGATGTACTGGGTATGTGTGAGACACAAGTCCCATACGCATGCTCAGTACATCAAAACAAGGAAGTAGTGTACCACAACCAGCGGAAGAACAGTAATGCGCCATTATACAAAGACATTATTTAAGAAAAGTAAGTATTTTTCTCTTAAATAATGTCATTGTATAATAGCAATAACCGACTCTGTGGTTGTGGTATATTGAAATTTACCCACGGTTGGCTTTATTTAATCACCCGGGCTTCACACTCATGATTAAACCACACCAACCATAGGTACATCTTCAATATACCACACCACGTCATCAGTTATTGCTTTATTATCATACCTGTGACACAAGGGAAACACTGCCAGCCCAGCTAGCTGGAATTTTGTAAATAATTATATGTTATTTGAAAATATTAATATGATTTATATAGCAATGTAACAAAAGGAGATACTGCCAGCACAGCTATCTGGAATTTTGTAAGTAGTTATATGTTATTATTGAATACCAACATGATGCAATTGCTTGTGTTACTAAACGCATTAGAACCATATGTTATGTGTATATTAAACTACTGGTACAGAAGTGTGTGTTGAAGAGGGTTTGTACAGTGCTGAGCTTCAAGGATGTGTGCACAGTGTACCCCACTGGAAAATAACAGAAATGTATATAAACTATATATCTGTGAAAATGTATGTTTTAATAGTAGAAACTGGAACATACAGAGTTAACATGCAAAACTTCAAGAAAATAAGCTGAAATTAAATTATTTTATGATTCTGTTATAAAAGTTAGTTTCACTGCAGCAAGGAGACAGGATGTCTAGAACTAGGATGCCTTCTGCATTGTTTTGTAAGTGTTTTATTGTTTTATGTCTTCTAGCAACTGCAAACATCTGAAGGCTATGTTTTTTCACAAAGAGATGTCAAATGCTACAATGGGAGGTTTAGCTTGGGAACTTAAGTCAGGTGACAAAAAGTGATGTCATCTAACCTAACCCAGCAGTAATATCTGATATTAATTTAAGAACTCGCTCAGAGACAGACTGTGCATTTTGTATTTTGTCTTGGACCTGGCAAGAACATCCACTCATCAGCACTACATCTGCACTTGCCTTGCTGTAAGTAAGATTTAGGGCCTAGTATCTGTTTTAGATATATATAGGAGTATAGTAAAGATTAGTTTAGATGTTTTCTGTATTTATTTGAGACTGTCCTGCATTGTTGTTTTAAAATATTTCCTATGATTTTGAACTCTGAAGTAACTGTGTTGATTTACTGAGTATTGTCTTGTTCTTTTATTATTTATTATTAAATATATATTAAACCTATCTTTGTGGCTGATATTTGTGAGACATATTTAAGCTCCTATCATACTTGCATATCTATTTGGTGACACTATACAGGCCACCGCAATAGCCTTGCTTGGTCAGACTACCATTTGGATTAATATTACACAGTAGGATTTGACACCCTTTGGGCCTTACAGTAGCTGATAAGTAGTGGTTGGTGGCAGTGGAGACTACCTTATAGTCTGGGCAGAAGGGGGCATAGCTAATAAACCTGTGCAGCCTTCCCCAGTTGTGTGTGTGTGTGTGTGTGTGTGTGTGTGTATGTTTGTATATAAATCAAACCTCAAAGTGTGTGTGTGTGTGTGTGTGTGTGTGTGTGTGTGTGTGTGTGTGTGTGTGTGTGTGTGTGTGTGTGTGTGTGTGTGTGTGTGTGTGTGTGTCAGCTACTTGGGCAGGGACATGAAGCACTGAGGGTGCTGGAGGTCTTAGCTTTGCCACTCAGATGAGATCTCAACTCTATAGCTGTGTCAGTGGAGAGTCTTATTGGGGATCTGGAGGGAGAAAACAGCCCCAGACTGACCATGATCTCTGTGTGCTCTTAAGGGAAACTGCACTTTACTTTGTGTGTACTTGTCATCCTCCCAGTGTGTACATCCCCCACTGTTGCCAATGGTGAGGATTGAAGCTCCTTGATTACTGAGCCAATGCTGGGGCATCACAATACCATTCAGCAAAAACACAACCCCTACTGATTACCACATCAATGACAACCCCCCTAAGCACACAACTGGTGGTGGTGAGAGACCTGGGTACCCAGGTCAACAACAATCTCACATTCGACCATCATGTAGTGGCAGTCATCAGAAAAGCCTTTTACTTGGTTCATCTCATAAGTAAAGAGATTCCACCTAGAAAAAAGGAGATTATTATCTCTTTGTACTCCTCCCTCATTAGGCCAGTAACTGAGTACAGTGCCTCATTTGATATGTACCTCTCCAAACACCTGCACCAACTGGAAAGGCCACATAAATACCTCACAAAGAGAACCCATGGCCTCCAACACCTGTCCTATGTGGATAGGTTCAAATCACTATCACTCTACTTGGGATTGTATAGATAGCTCAGAAGTCATCTGTGTCTCGCCTACAAGACAATCTCAGACCCTGCTCTACTAGAGATGCTCCATATCTGTAAATCTAACTCCTCATGCATTACCCGATTGAAAGACTTAAATCTAATATGTGACATTAACAAAAACCTGCTGGAGAGACAGGTTTGTCTCCCAGAGGCTGATCTGTCTCTGGAATAGATTCCCCATACATGTCAAACAAAGTACGTCGCTGACCCTCTTCAAGCACAACCTTGATGAGTGGATGGGAAACTACAAATTTGTCCCAGGGATTCTACCTGTATCCATCATTGACAGGGGTGACAGGTGCTGGTTGAGGTTTCTTTTTTTGGGGATCAACTGTTATCTAGGCTTGTATGGGCCCCAGGGCCACTAGCCTAGTAATCTCCTATGATCCATCCACCTGCAGGCTAAGATGCTAACAACTCTTCAGCCACCAACATGTTCACCTACATAACAGTAGATGGTAAGAATAAAATCATGGCTGCATCTCTGCACTCTGCTGCTACAAAAATATGTTCTTTAACATTGATTTTTTTCTTCCTTCTTATAATATGCAGTGCCCCTGAGCATCTTTACTGTATACTATGCTGAATACCTGTCACTGCCTTGAGACTACGGGACCACTTTAGCTTCTCAGGTGCACCACACACCTCTGCAACTTCAGGGCAGGTCTTTTCCTCAAGCAAAAATTGTTTTGCAGTCTGAGTCTTAGCCTGGGCTGTGTTAGAAAAAGAGACATTTTTGGTCAACACAGTCAGTGTTAAAAACAAATACATTAATCCAGATAAGTGCAGCAGGAAAGTAATGGAAACCAGGGAAAAAAGTGTGCAAGAGAAATCCAGGATGGCCCCACATATGCATGGTTTATAGAATTTGATTATAGTACAATGATTTATGAAAAGATACAAAAAGGAATAAAGTATATTCATCCAAGTTAAATGTCAAAGTACAGTAAATGAATGGTGCATGCCATGTCAAGTGTCACATAACAGATCATAGTTAAGCACTTAACAAATATTAATGCTCTCAAAGGCAAGCCTAGATGTTATGGTAATTTTGGTCAAACTATGCACAGTGTGTCTTTTAATGAAGAATAAATAATCTCTCTTTCAACAAGCTGTGCTACCACCGACCTATCGTTGTACCTTGTATGCTTTGTGTTTTTACTGGTATATTCAAGAGATTATTTGGCTTTCCTTCGGCAAAAGCTGTTTTTTAATGATTCCCTGTATGGCAGAAAACCATATTTCATATTAGTAATAGTGATAGCACCAAATATGGTGGTTTTCATCCATGCACAAATCATTTACACAAAATTTTAGAGAAACCTACAGTCATCAAAGGATAACATGTAAACAAGTAGCAAAATGCAGCAAGTTTCTAAGATCTGTACTGGAAGAGTAAACCTAAAACATTTCTCTGCTCTGCTCTGTGACTGCAATGAGAATGTTACTCTGCTTGACCTAAAGTGTCCTTGAATGCATGTTTTTTTTTTTTCTTTTAACATTGATGCTGCAGACGCTGCTCTCCTCCATTTTCTAAGATTCTGCTCAAGGGGAAAATTATTATGAGATTCAGAACAGTCACAGCCACTCAGGCTTTCTAATCTGACAAGAAACTCCTTGTGCCGTGAAGAGATTTCTGTCTTGCTATCAACATCTTAGAATAATATCGAGAGGAGATTTCCTGAGGTATAAAACATGAAGTCTATATGCACTGGACATTTCCTTAACCTACCATCGCACAACTTTGCTTTGATATAACATTTTCAGTCAAACACCACATTTTATTTCTCATTATGATTTCACTTTTGCTGATCAGATGCATTCCCTGTGACTCTACCAGGTTCAAATAGAGCACCAATGAACAGTGCTAATCTTGAATGACACAGCTAGTTCTTTTTATCTGCTTAACACAGAGACATCATTCTCTGTGACGTCACAGATTTCAATAAGACATAGTGTTTCATGGTTAAAAAGCTGCAAAGGGGATACATAAAGTGAATCCAACTTTTCATTCTCATACTGTAATTGCTTCCTTATTGCTCTAAGCAAGACGCGGTCATCCATGAAAATAGTCTCATATCTAATGTATTCCTTACTCTATTAGTCTATTGTGATGTCATAACTAATGAGGTAAACATGAGGATGCATTTGGAAGATGAAAGCAAGTCAAATTTGAGGCAAAGAAATGCTCAAATGTATTTCACCCACAATATACAGAATCCAAAAGTATATTAAAAAGATGAACTGCGTTTTAAAATTAATACCTTCTGCAAGCACAAGCAGAACAAATTCTAAGCTATCAGATATACTAAATCATGGGTCACATGACCATCATTTGTTGTATTTTACAACAGTTACATGGCATGAAATGTCTTTCTACATTGTGCTCAAGTCAAAACAGAGACCGCCTAAAGCCTTTTCATAGCAATTTACATGTAAATCCCAAGCTGTTCTGCACCATGGGAATATGGAAATGTATATTTCTAGGAAGTAATGTTTTGTCAGCTGTCCTGAGACGTTGATACGCCCACGCATTTTATTTAATGTCATTAGTGTCACAGCCTAAAATGTTAAACACCTCAGTACTATAAAATGTTTTGACTTACATATAATTTGCAAATGGACCCTTTTACAAGCCTCAGGATATTTTAAATGTATACATCGAAAGACTTGTTACATTTTTTTTTCAGAACTATAATCGCTAATATAAAAATACTATAGGCATTAACAAAATAAGTCATTCATTTAAATATTCAAATTCAAAGACTCTGTTTTCATTCATTGAATGTACAAAGA
>NC_056739.1:160191714-160224214 GCF_019279795.1 Protopterus annectens
CTCTTATAGTCACATAAGCTTTTATTGTGCTTTGATGTATCCTCCCATATTCCAAAGACATGTGCAGGACTTCATAACTGGTTTCCATTGAAACTAGCAGGACCTCTACTAACAAGACTGTTAAGAATTTGAAGTCTAACCTGGGAAAAGATGACACAGGACAAACATTTTGAATAAGGACCAAATATCACAAACAAGGTCACAGCTTGAATAGATGGTACATTGAAGAGAAAAAGGCATACACAAATCCACAATGACATTCAACGAACCAACCAAAGGATGAAGAGGCAACTGACCATACAACTAAATAAAAAATCACTGCTTGCTTTATACTGATAGAGCATAGCATTATTGAATATTAAGAATAAGGTACTCACGGGGCAGAGCCTAGATGGCCAAATGAGAGCAGTGAATTTTGAGAGCTCCATAAACTAGTATAATAATATAGGAAAATATTATTATTTTCAAATTTAAAATGTCAGAAATCTATAGATAAACTACTAAACTACATAAATATCAATTTTGGTGGAGATATACAAAAATGTTCCTGTCAAGTAACGTGGACATATATTGAGTCACTGAATATGAACAACTCAAGGAATTCTCATCCAGATGCTGCTTTGAAAAAAGAACTGCAACTGATGACGTCTGCCTTACAGGAACTATCTTTGAAGATGGATGGCTTTAAAAATGACTTAGAAAACCTACAAATTAAATTCTCAAATTCTCAAAAACAGACTGATACTCTTAAGGAACTATTACAGCAACACTATACAAAAATAACAAATATAGAGACTTCTATAAATGACATTGAAGGGAGACTCAAAGAGGAAGAATTCAAAAAAGAATTTCTGCTTAAACAGAATACATGGCTGCTTAACAAAATAGATGACTTAGAAAACAGGGAAAGGAGAAACAACATAAGGATCTTTGGTCTGCCTGAAAACACTGAAGGAGAAGACATTATTTCATTCTTAACAACCTGGATACCTGAATTTTTAGACTTGAAAGAGAGACTTTCATTTGGAATTGAAATGGTGCATAGAGCACTAAGGAAACCTGCTTCTAACTTAGCAAATACTCCACCTAAATCCATAGTTATAACATTTCTTTAATTTCTGGACAAGGAACTAATATTAAAATCTGCTTAGAGAAAATCACCCCTAAAATACAATCAAAGCCTTATAAGGTTTGACAATGATTATTCTTCCAGAATACTAGAACAAAGGGGAAATAATTTGGCCAATAATAAAACTGTTGAAACAAAACAACATTAAAGCACAGCTGGCCTTTCCAGCCAAGATAAAAATACTTTTTGCCAATGAGATGAGACCCTTTAATGACTTAGAAGAAGCTACTATATTCATCAAAAACAACAACAAAGTGTCTATCCCAGAAGAAATGGAATGGATGGCACCAACTCTTAAAAGAAAAAGAGAAACAAATCCTTGGACTGATGCTAGAAAGAAGAAACAAAAAACTGATTCTAAGATAGCTGTCCCAAAAAAAATAACTCTTACAGTTACATCTCTCAAAGTATCAGCTGATATGGTACATCACTTGCTATCTGTTTTTATTTAAAAAAGGAGGGTTTCTTAAACAACTGAGAAACAGTAATGATTTATTCAGAATGTTCAAAGGGTCCAATAATTCTTCACAAACAAAGGTAGGTAAGATGACTTACTATTTACATTATATCTAAGCCAAACAAAGCAATATAAAATAAAAACATAGAAGTTTCTATTCTCCTACTTGAACTCAATGAATACTTATCTTGTGCATTTTTCATTGTTTTTACTTATAATAATTTAAGTAATTAATTAATTAACTAATTCAACAAGATACCATTCATCAGAGTTCAGACTCAAATGTAACAAATTAACATTATATATAATAGCAGTAACAGTAGAGTGTTTTGAAAAAAAATGCTGTCATGGAGACTAATGCCTTCTTCAGTTAAAGTATGATTTAGAAATGTCATGTATATCCTGGTTAAATAATAGTAGCAAGCTCTTAGTACAAATGTCATCATTATTCTGTCTAAATATAGTTAATGTCAATTATGGCAGGTATCACAGCTACAAGTGCTGTTTGATCAATCCTGATATGGTGTGCACGGATGCAGCCATGTCTGGCAACTAGTACAAATGTCATTATTATTCTGTCTAAACATAGTTAATATCAATTATGGCAGGTATCATAACTTCAAGTGTTGTTTGATTAAGCCTGACATGGTGTGTATGGATGCAGCTGTGTCTGGCAGCTGTTGTATGTTGCCATTTTCGTCTCCGGAAAGCTGTGGGGTGCAGCTTGTGATCGAGGTCTACTAATGCTTGTGTATTAGGAGGAGATATTTTCTGTTTTAGCCTGGATCCAGGGGAAGGGGGTGGATAAAACTGTGATTTGGGATATTTTGGCAGAGAATAGTTTGTTTATACATCTGCTGACTGAGAGGTGGGAAGGCTGGAAGAATGTGTTATCTCTTGTTGTGGCGGCTTGTTGGGAGTTTTTTTTTTTTTTTTATCTGTTTGCATTCTGTTCTTTTCCTGGCTGCTGCCTCGCTGAAAGGAGGGAATTTAGGCTTGATGTTGCAGTGAAGTGAAGCTTTGCTTCAGGTGCATCGCGAGCCACTGGTATGCAGTACACAGACACACTAAACAGAAACAGAAGCACCCAGGTTGCTATGGTAACAGAGACAGAGTAACAATAATGCTTAATGGCTCTGAGGAGCCTTGGGATGATTCTTGGCAATGAAGTTTTTGATTTTAAAAAATATATATATAATAAAAGGGCTGTTTTAAACCAAATGTACACATATTATTGGTCTCCCAACACTTCATTTAGCTCATTAAGTTGATTCTTGATAAAAAAAAATAAAAAATAAAAAAATAATAAGCACAATTTTATATTTAAAATGTATTTGGTCCAAACACATTAAGGACTTACATAGGAGTAGAAGTCTGAGTTATTGTGAAAGACTAAGAGCACTTGGTTTTGTGCAGTACCCTTTGCAGTGGTCTGGGAGGTGAGCTTGCTTGGACGTGTTGGGCATATGGGAATAGCTGATTCTATGGGGTGTTTGGGGTTGCCAGGAAGTGATAGAGAGTCATCAGATTTCCTTCATGGAAATATCTGTGGGAATGGAAGGTGTGAGTGGTTCATTGGCAGAGTGGCCCCTGCATGGAACGGGCTGGTAAAATGGAACAGGACAAATATTGGTTTGGATATTTTAAGAACAGACACCTCATGAACTAGTGAATGGTATTCTGGCAAAACTGGATGGGCATTGTTGCCCATGCTTCAAGTACTGATATGTGTGTATGTAAGGATGGAAATATACTTATAACAAATAAGAAACTAGAAGGGTCTCATAATTTAAAGTCTATGGACTGTATAAACATGCTTGGAAGGAGCTAATAATAAGAATAAGCATTACAGCTTGTGGTCTCTCAAATAACTAAGCAACAGCCAAAAAAAAAGCACACACACAAAATAGTTATGTAATGTATAATTTTAGTAAATCTAAACATAAAATATATAATTGTCTTATAAGATGAAGCAGTCTGCTGAATTTATATATTAAAGACAGGATTTAATAACACTACATTGAACATCAAGGGGAAGCATGATGATTTTCTTATATAAGCAAATATGCATAACAAGTCATGTAATTGCTTTAACTTGAATTGTAGTTTGTGTAACCCATCCAAGGTAACTAATGTGTTATACATGACATCAAACTGACAAAGATGTTCAAGGGAAACAATAGAAGCTTGAACTAGGAATGTCACAGAATGTATCAATCATGTTCTGAACAAATAGTATTAAATTGACAATAATCACTCAGTTTAACCTTAGCTGATTATACAAAATAGAATGTTGCCATTTAAATCTAAAAACTTTCAGTATATGCCATAAAATGGTAATTTATGAATATGGAAAGAGAACTTGTAATCATTAATCACAATAAGTGAGTTTGCTGTTTTTAACCCATAATTTCACTCATTTTATAATAAGAAATGACAGACATGAAAATCCGTATGTGTAGGAAATGGGGGAAGAGGGATGCACTGATAATTAAAATGCACTAACTTTCATCAATGTTCACATAAAAACAACTTGATGCTTTAAGTAAGTTAGCAATAAACAAAGTGATTACTTAAAGGGTGGCAAGCAATGAAATATAACTTCTGATATAGCCAGTAAAATACATTGTATTATAAACATTAAGTATACATATTATTACCATCTATTTATATTAAGTAAGAAGTTTTGAAAAACTTCATCAATAAGGGTGAATAAGTTAAATAACTGTATGCTATAATCTTTTACTGAGATTTTATATATGATACATCCTACTTTACTATGATTGAATTGCTTGTCATCTATCTTTCATGTAAATATTAATTGCTTATATAATAAGTAGACATTTATATTATATTAGAATTCTATCTAGTACTATATCTGTTCAAAATAATCTAAATATTGCTTATTCCTATTACAAATATTCTCAATATGATAATTCAATTTAACCATCAGATTAGGAATGATTTTCATTCCATGGTTAGTGCAGATCTTAGTTTTGTTAACATTTATTAATTTAAATGTATTATTTCACAAAAAGATTTTAGTATGCCTGACCAAAACATTACTTTATTGGTAAACACTCAAAGTATAAAACTGATAATTTCCTTTAAAAGCTCAAACATATACCTTATAGTTATCAGAGGAAAATGTTTAATAGTCACAATAAAACAAAACATACATAGTCTAAATAACCTAAGATGGATTTAACTTTATTATCTTTAAATACCAATGGCTTAAACAATCCTAGCAAGAGATCTGATCTGCTGAAATATTTAAAACTGAACAAAGCACAAATCATTTATAAGTATGAAGACAAAACAGGCCTTGTGGCATTAGTAATAGTTAAATATAATAACACAATATGGACCCTAGCCAAGCTATACTTGTTCCCAGGCACTGGAACAGGAACTGTTAAAAAACACTTGGATTTCATTTCCAATAATGATAAAGGCAACTTAATATTAGGAGGAGATTTTAATTGTATATTTGATATTTCTGAAACTACAAATAAAAGACCACTGCATACATCTGCTGTATCAAAAGATTTAAACAAGTGGGTAGAATCATTTCATCTTGCAGATACTTTCAAATTTAAAGAAGATAAATCTTTGTTGTTTTCCTATCAAGATCACAAATTTGGTAACCAAACTAGAAAAGATAAAATATTTGCTGCCCATGACTTACACTCTAGAATCATTAATTTCTCAATCACTCCCTGCCCCCTTTCAGACCATAATTCATTGATGCTAAAACTTCAAAATGGATATTAATCTTAACTCCAGAATTCCAGCATATATAACTAAAATTAAATAGTTCAAACCCTGGTTATCTGAATTACAGTTCTTCTTAGATATTAATTACACCACAGAGATAAATAAAATAATAATATGAGACTCATTAAAAGCTTATATAGATGGTAAAACCCTAACGTGGTATAAAAAAAAATCAGAGAATGGGATTCTGAATTATTAGCTCTACAGTCCAAACTTTTGTCAGAAAAAGCTGAAAAAAATCAAAATCATTTGGAGATGAAAAAGAAAGTAGAAGTATTAAACAATAAATATAATGAAATTCTAACACCTAAAACTAGTTTAGCATTAGAAAAACTAAAAAGTAATACCTTGGTAACTTCTCCCAAATATCTACATAATTTATCCACAAGAATCAAAATACAATCAAAAGCTAATAACATTAAAAGTATCTTCCATGAAAAGAAAGGTAAAAATGTCTCAGATATAGGTGACATTCTTGATGCCTATAGAAATAACTATATGTAACATTCCCAAAAAGAAAATCTACATATTGATCAATTAAATCTAGATGAAAATGTTCTAATATAAAAAAAAACAGAAAAAGTAAAACTAGATCTGCAAGTACCCATATTCTGCAATGAAATTACAGATACAATAAAAGAGTGTAAAAATAATAAAGCTCCAGGTATAGATGGTATAATTAATGAACTATATAAACTTTTTCCTTCAAAGATACTATCCCTCTTCCATAAAATTCTATTAGAAATCCAGTCACAAGCTTTAATACCACCCTTTGGAGATATTCCCTAACCACACCAATCCTAAAGGAAAACAAATCCCCAAACCTCTGTACCTCATATAGACCTATATCATTATTAAATAATGGCTATAAGGTATTTATGACAATATAAACTAATAGAATGAAAATACCACTACCCAAAACAATAAATAATGATCAAACTGGATCTATATACCATAGACACACACATGACAATATTAAAAGGATAATATCTCTTATAGATTATGTTAATAAAGAAAATAAAGAAACACTCATAATTGGCTTAGATATAGAGAAAGCCTTTGATTCCCTAAATTGGGACATTTATTCAAAATCTTAATGCTATTTCAATTTCCTGTATCCTTTGCTCATCTCCTAAAAAAAAAAAAAAATATATATATATATATATATATATATATATATATATATATATATATATATATATATACATATATGCAAATAATTTAGTGTATGTCAAATTAGGTCCTTTTACCTGTGAATCTATACATATAACAAAAAGCAGTAAACAAGGATGTCCCATCACTGATTCTATTTGCTCTGGCTATTGAAATATTGGCAGATTCAGTTCATAACAATATAAAAATCAAAGTAATAGATGTTTATGAACGATACAATTCTAAAGTAATGATATTTGCTGATGACATATTACTAACATTATCTTATACAAAAGAGATATTAAAAGAATTAGATATATTAATTGACAAATTTCACATGACTTCGGGACTCCATTTCAATAAATCAAAATCAAGCTTTTTATTTTTAAATAAAAAAAAAGAAGTGCAGACTAAGGGGATCACATCATAGAGAAACAAGAATCTACCTTAAAATATCTAGGAATTGAGTTATGCAAGGATAATAATGAATTAGTCTCAAAAAACTACAATAATATCATCAACACAAATAAAATCTCTGTGGAAAAATGGAACAAAATAATATTAACATTTGAAGATAGATTACAGTTAATAAAATGGTTTTACTGCCCAAGATCCTATATATAGCCTTGTCAATACAACTGTTACCAGAAAGGAATATGCTTAAAGAAATAAATTCATGCCTAATAAAATGTTTATGGTTTCCCAAACGAAACAGAATAACTTTAATACATCATATCAGACCATGAAAATAGGGAAGATTAAACTTTCCTGATATAGAAACATATATAAAAGCATCAATATCTAAAACAATCTCAGATTGGATAAGTCCAGATTACTCTGCAAAGTGGAAAGAATTACTAACTGTAATATCAATAAATGAATTTGATTTACAAAAAAAATTTCTAATAACAGATAAAAACAATTTACCATGGCATATATGTCTTAGCATTCAATATAACATAACTAAACCCATTAAAACTTGTATGATTAATTATTATATTAACTCATTCAGGAAGATTATTAATGAAAATATAGTTTAAAACTCTGGTTTGATCTTTTAACACCATTTATAGTCACAAAGAACTTTCCACATAAAATATATAGAGAAATTATTAATTCTTGGGAACAGAAAGGATTTGTTTGTTGGCTCCAATGTATCAAAGAACTAAAAGTTTTAGATATACAAATAATAAAAACAACATACAAAATTCCACAATAAGACTGGCTAACTTTACAGAGTATTCTGTCATATTCACAAGATTTAAGTAGAATAATTAGCAATTCTTCATTTAAAGAAATACCTAAATTTACGAAATACATATATGAAATCATATATAATGACTTTGACATGGGAAACAGAATTTTAAAATTTTACAAAATATTGATAAACTATAAACAACACCCAAAACCTCAAATTGGAAATGTATAACAGAAGGACACTCAATACAATTAACTGAAGATATTAAAACACATATCTTATTATCGATAAAATATATATCCTTTACACAATACTGGAAAGTCTTTAATTGGAAATGCTTGCACAGAGCATTCTTAACCCCAGACAGAATCAGTAAAATTAGTTCTTCCATAAAAGGAATATGTTGGAGATGTGAGCAGGTATACAATGCAGATTGGAACCACATTTTCTTTGATTGTGTTAAAATTAAGTCATTTTAGAATGGTATAATAACTTTCTAAAAGCTTAATCTAATGAATCATTTTATTTAACTAAAGCGCATGTATTATTAAATGTGAGTGAAGATCCTCATTTGAATAGGTCAAACATGTATCGAGTATGGACTATACTTGCAATTTCAAGGAAGTGTATAACAAAAAGATGGAATACAAACACAATACCAACTTTGGAAGACTTCTACAGCCTACTGAAGACCATAGCATTATTGGAAATTAAAATTAAGGAACTAAGAATGTATCAAAAGCCATTTATCAACAACCCTTTGGGAAAAGTCTTATCATTGATTGACACTATACAATAAATGATCAGGCAATCTTGATAATGGATTGGACTTACTTATAAAGTAACTGTATACATTAAGATCTGGTATAGTGTCAGGCTAATGTAAATAGTGTACATAGTTATTTAAGATGCTATATACAAATGCTATGGAATTCATTCAAATGTATTTGAAAAAATTTTTTTTGAGAAAGAATAAGGTACTCACTAATGCTCTAGCTAAACATGCTTTCGTAGAAGGATCCATACATACATTTAGATTCTTAGTGATGGACATACATTTAGATTCTTAGTGATGGAAAATATAAGAAATAAGGAGCGTGGGGGAATATAAGAAATGATACTGAAACATCTGAGACAAAATGGATTATCAGGCTTAGAGCAGACAGAGGGAAGGGCCTAAATGACAGGATTCCTCTGAAACCTATTTTAAAAAGTAGAAGGTTTTTTAAATAGATATGAGTTCTTACAATATGTTTGTGTACATGTTTTTTTAACTAGAAGCTGTTGCTGTGTTCTTAGCTAGTAATATTCATAGCTGTTAGAATGTGAGCAAAGTAGTGAAATGTATTTTACTTTGTGCGTGTTGGAATGTTTAACTGATGTTTAATCATTATGAAGCATTGATTGGTTAATGCTGTGCTTTTTCAGTATAAAGCAAGCAGTGATTTTTTTTATTTAGTTGTATGGTCTGATGAAGTAATGGGACACATCACGAAAAGCACTAACCTATTTGTAATAAAATCTACAGTTTTATTTCTACTATAAGCTGTTGCCTCTTCATCCTTTGGTTAGTTTGTTGAATGTCATTGTGATTTTGAATCAGGAGATCCAAGCAGGATGAATAGTTGGTCTGTTTCAAATATCACTTTAGGAATATTTAAGGACCTCACTTATTGGGTTAGCCCCCAAAAAGAAAGAAGGCAAATTTCACCTTATCCACCACCTATTCCCACCCCCTCGTGGCATCAGTCAATGATTTTATTAGCAGAGAAGGTTCAAGAGTGAAGTATGTCACCCTTCAGGATGCGGCCACTATCATTCAGACATTCACCAGCCCTTGGCTGGAAAAGCTGGATATACAATTAGCATTCTAGTTGTTTCCCATCCAGGAACATGATTGGCCAACGCTTGGCCTCTCTTTTCAAGGTCAGCTGTATTTTGGCAAGACAATCCCTACATCTGTGTTGTGTACAATCAGTAATGTGGCTAAAACTGATGAATACAGAGACAGCCTGTGGAATAAAGTGACTGATCCCTACTGTTGCTTGATGAAGTAAACAGATATTGATCTATTTTGTCAGGGCTAGTATATGTTTAAGTAAAACAACTTGGAATAAGTTACTGTGGTCAATTTATTTATTTTCCTTATTCAAACATATTTGAGAGGTACTTAGTGTAGCACAAATACCTGAAACATATTCAGACATTCAAGTGGTTCAAACTAATGGGTATGAAGGCAATTTGTGGATGACAGTGGCTGATCTCTTCTGCCATTTGTTCAAAATTAAGCAGTCATTGGTCTAACTATTCAAAGCTAATGTGCATGTATGTGAAACAAGTTAAAACAGATTTCCATGGTCCTTATTGTTTTTAGCACAATCAGATATATGAGATGTATACAGTTCATAAAGTAGCTATAATTTGTGGGTATGGAGGCAGTCTGTGAATGAAAATGACTGACCCCTACCGTAGTCTGATTACAGTTAAACACTCACTGATCTGACTTGGCAGGGGCAGTGTTCATTTTAAGTCAGTGTGAGCACATCAGTGACAGTGAATCATCATCTCTACTTTTTGTTTGAGGATAGTTTGTGTCACCTTTTCACAGTCAAAGTAGACATACACTGCCAGGATGGGTATATTTGACTGTGGCAGACAGATTGCGGGACCAAAAAGCTGAAAGTAATGTATCTGATACTTTAGAAACACAGGGAAGACCCAAGCCATATTTTGACTTATCCCTTGACATTAAAACTATCCCAGGTATTCAAAAGTACCCCCACCACTGACAGTAAGAGTTGTAGCATTTTTACTGTAAATGTCTTTAGATTAATTTAACAGAAAATGTGCATATCTTCTTGTTTCTCGAGCACAGGAATGCATACCACATAAAATTATGAATATATTAGAACAATGTGAAATTCTGCATTATACCTGATTTCCACTGGGTGTGTTAGATGGTGTGTTTTCATATGTTTATATGTGAGCAAAAGGCACTGCCCTTGTGGGTCATTTTAATCCTAATCTAATTTCCTATTTGGCCCTTAGACTTACCTATTTAATTTAATGTTTAGACAAAGCTTTCCGATTCATGGACTATATTTACATTATCTTTAGTGCTGGTAACCAAGATCATACTGCAGATATTTAGAAAGTCCCCAATTGTGGGTTGAATCATTTAGAAGCTTCCTCTGGCCTTTAGTGGCACAGAGGTAGCCCTGGGATAAATTTCCTTTTACCCATCCATAGATCTAAGTTCAGCTTGAAGTTTGATAGGGATTAACTTTGTTTTATACATGGTGAGTCTGTTTTAGAGCAGTGGTATCCTGAAGAAGATAGACCTGTCCCTCCAAACCATTCTGTTAATGTTACAGAACAAGTGTATACACTACAATGAGTCTTCATGATGCTGTTTGACTTTCTGAAGTGTAGTAGGTCCACCAGTATGGTGTCAGAGGATGCCTTGCATGCCAGAATCTGGTCACCCCTTAGCAGTCTGTAAAAGTAATGTGGAAGTATAGTGTTAGTAATCATTTTTTGAAAGTTTTTTTATGAGAAGATCCACAAGACAGTGCTTTCCTGATCTAAAGTCAGATCTAGTGGGTTCTTTAATTAGTTGAGTAGGGCCAAGGTTAGAGAAGTAGTCCATTGCTTCAGATTTGGTGGCTCGTGGAGGTTTGGGCTGTGATCTTTATGGTTAGCAATGTGTGGAAAGATTTCATTAGTAGGACTCTGAATTTTGTGACATTTCAGTGGAGGTGGAAGAGACTAAAGCAAGAGTTATTCTGCTATATTTGTTGATGTACAGCTATATGCTTTATCAGTTTGGAGTGTGATTATTGTTGGATGCATTTTGGGTAAGGAGAGAGTCTTTAGGGTTCTGTTTTATAAGTATCATGGTTCTTCCACTCACCCTTGTTTTGAATCTGTTGTTAAACAGATACTAGTATTTGAGAAAGTGGTGATAAAGAATGAACGTATCATTTTTAATCAGGATCCAGTGATGCATACTGTTGTCTGGGTTGTCTCCTTTTTTCCCAAAATCATTTGGGGCCTACAAATGAGGCAAGTGCACACAAAAATATTCTGAAGAAAGTAGTGTGTTCAATCCACCACCCCATCCCCTCATTAATGCTTTTGAGAAGGCAGTGAAAGAAGATATGTATGAATTATGTGTTCAGAATAGGAAGTTTTATACCAACTTAAGTTCTGATGAAAGAATTCTCATGAATCAGCTGAGGGGGGATAAGGACTGCGTATCATGACCCCTGATAAGGGAGGTGGTATAGTAATATTCAGTTCAGAGGATTAATCCAACATTATGCAGAATATTTTATTTAATGAAGAGAATTATGCACAGGTTTCTAAGAACCAAATAAATATTGTATATCAATGTATTGACAGTTACTTAGAAGAATATGTCCTGGAAAAACGTATTACTAATGACCTCCTTAATTTTCTTACTAATTCCTATCCTAAGGTGCCGGTCATATTCGGCATCCCAAAAATACACAAAAACATCCTTGAACCACCTTTTAGACCCAATGTTGCTGCCAGTGGCTCCAAAACACAATCTGGCACTGTTTGTAGATAAAATGAATAAGCATGTAGCGGAGAGAGCAGTACATCTAGTTAAGGATTCCTGGGATTTTCTAGGACAGCTTAAACAAACTCTATGGGCAGCTGATTTGGTATTTTTAACCATTGATATGAAAGATCTTTTTTCCTGTATTCCTAAGCAAGAAGGACTAGAATTATTTGAAGAGATACTCTTTACATGTTCCACCTTGAATCACGATAAAGTTAACCTGGTGTGTGACATAATGGCACTTATATTAGAGAATAATTTTTTACTCTTTGAGGCCAATATTTCCAATAAACAAGAGGAGTTGCCATGGGGGCTGCTTGCGCCCCAACATATGCAAATATAGTACTATTAGGCTGGGAATTAAGAGACGTATTCCACAAAGAATTTTGGAACAACATCCAGTTATATTGCAGGTTTTTGGATGACATCTTTATTTTGTGGAAGGGAAAAGTGGAAGATATCTCTGGCTTTATTAACCACCTGGAGAAAATTACTTCATTTTTGGAATTTACTTATAATTACAACACTAGATGTATACATTACTTGGACATGGCAATTTCCCATACACCTACAGGTTTCAAATATAACATATTTTGTAAGAGTACTTTTTGTAATTCTTGCCTTTATTATACGAGCAACCATCCACTTTCACAGAAAAAGAGCTTAGTCAAAGGACAGGGTATAAGAATTGCACGCATGACTTCGGAATTGAGTGATGTGAGGCAGGAATTTTTCACATTAAGATATCTGTTTTTAGAAAGGCGATACCCCAAACAGATGGTGGAACAAATTGTTAAGGAGGCTTACACAGGATGGGGAAATAAATATAAGCCCCTGTTAGGAAACCACCCATTAACTAATATAGCCCCCACAGATCCTGGTGAAACGGTTTATGAGCATGCATGTATAGTGCAATACAGTCCTTTATCATATGAAGTGAAAAGCATATTAAAAAAGAACTGGAGTATATTTTGGGTAAATAATGATGTGCTAACTGTGGTGGGAGATAAACCTGTTTTTATCAGCAAGGTGGGCATGAATATTAAACATCTTATGGAAAACAAGTTGAATTTACCGATAGAAGGTGGATGTGGTGCAACACCTTGTGGGAGGTGCTCCCAATTTATTAATATTTTCAAAGCACCTCAAACCCACCTAGCTAATAAGATGGCATCTAAGGTTATATTCAGGAAAGGAAATTGTTTTACCACCAGAGTGGTGTACCTTGCTCTATGTGATATGTGGAATGGATTCTATGTTGGGAAAACAGAGAGGAAGTTAAAAAGCAAAATCTATGAGCATGTATATGATGTTAAAAACAAGAAGGATGCAAGTGCATTATATAGGCATTCCCTCATTTGTTCTAATTTTAAAGGTTTTAAATTTGGTATTTTGGATACTGTGGACGTAGATTTGAGTGGAGGAGTGACTAGAAGTATTTATTAAGTAAGAAAGAGGCTGGTTTGGCAACTCAGACTAGCAACTAATTTTCCACCAGGTATAAATGATTCCTTGACAATACTTCAAGCCCTGAAAGAAAAATCTATGAAACTTTTAAGTATTTTAAAATTTTTCCATGCATTACTGTGCCTGCATTTTTAAACATATGCTGAAGGTATTTAATATATAACAGTGTTTTATTTGTAAAACACTAAGTTGGCTTGAATATTAACTTCCTGTGTATTTAATATTGCCCATGTGACCATTTTAAATGTGACTTTTTTGACAATAGCATTGGCTCTATTTTATCTATTATGTAGCATGTACTGGTATAAAAATGGTTCTTGAATCAATGTGCTTTATTCTGATTAAGTCTTCTATGTGAAAGACGAAAGTGCTTAATCTTGGTGTGTTTTTACTGCAATAAACGGAAGTCTTACTCATATCTTTATTTTATCATATAGCCATATATATATATATATATATATATATATATATATTATAACATTATATATGTGTGTGTGTGTGTGTGTCTGTGTGTGTGTATATATATATATATATATATATATATATATATATCTATATATATATATATATATATATATATCTATCTATATATATATATATATATATATATATGTATTATATATATATATATATATATATATATATATATATATATATATATATATATATATATATATATATATATATATATATATATATATATATATATGTATGGATAGATCCCCTTCAGATTATCAAAGGTTCAAAACTTTGAAATTCATATGGTCAAGATCATTTGTGGGATTCACGAACATTATTTTTCTGTGCAGGAGAATTGTAGCTACTCCTGCATGGAATATGGATGCTGAGCAATCCAGGAACATGCCGTTTTGACGAGCATGAGCGAGCCGACACTGTTCCCATGCAGGATGCTAATTACCTCATTTGCTGGTGAAAACCATGCAAATGAGGTAAATAAGCTATCCAGAAAGCAGGCAGGTAACCGTGCAGGAACAGTGAAAGGTGCAGAAATGTATTCAGCCACTAGCCGAATACATTTCTGCAAAAATGAAAATGGAGCCATGACAGCTCCCATAAAATATATACCCTAATCTGTAGGCATGCCAATGGCAAAATATATGGCCATCGGCATGGAAAACCTTTTAATTTTTATAAAATTAAAAGTTTATTTTATTGTGGCTGATCTCAACCATTGAAACATAGGACAGAACAGTGTAAACAGGATCATGGGGGGGGGGAAATAGTGAAAAGTCAGTTTTAGGGGAAACCTGCATTTTGCCATTATACTATAAGGCAAGCAAAATCAAAACAATGGCAGGGAACAGTGGTTGCTAAAGGGGAAGGCTCTTGTGTAGTCCAGTAACTACAGATTAAGGCAGTGATGTATGTTAATGAGGGGACATATACTGAATCATAAATTTCTTCTAACCATGTAGGTGCTCTAGCACCATCATGTAGGCAGGAAGAGCAACTGACGTGAAAAGGGGTGTGTGTCATGCTTGCTGTAATCACATTGGAGCTCCATTGCCCGGGTTTGTGCTTAGCTAAACACAGCTAAGTGAAGGGCTATGTCTGAGGCTATATAATCTTATTCTATGAACTGAGGAGTGTGTTTGTGCCCACAGGAGGGCCATTTCTTGCTGTTTACACTAGCTAAACAGGTCTGCACATCACACCCCGGGGCTTAAATAGGAAGGATATAGGAAAAAAAGGAAATAGCAGAACAAGGGAAATGTAGTACAAATCAGCAATATGGGATTCTGCAACTCACAACGGGCCATTGAAAGCACACAATAATACAGCTGGCAGGTGGCTGCATAGCTGAAAAATGGGAGGAGACGTAAAAAAAAGAAATAAAGGGCAACAGCACAATAAAGGAGAAATGAAGGAGAAATCACTAATATGGGACTCTTGCAACTCACAATGGGATATGCAAATCACACAATAATACAACTGGCAGGTAGCTGCATAGCTGAAAATGGGAGGAGATGCAAGTAAAAATTAATTAAAAAAAGGGCAACAGCAGATTAAAGGCAATCATGCACAAATTACCATTAATGCCTCTAACGCTCACAGTGGCCAAATCAAAGCCATGAGTAATATAGGTGGCAGCTGGAATGTATCATAGTCAGCCAATCATACAGGCAACATCTGGAGCACAACAGTATAAAGTATGGAAACACCTTACAGTCTGTTTTTTCCCACAAACTCTGCACCATTGGTGTATACATGCAGGGGAATTTTAACTGGAAAAATGTTAGGGGCTGCCATTGCTTTGATCCATCAGTATGTGCTAGAGGCTGAGGGGGAAAGGAGGATAATGCTGACAACTGCCACAGACCAAGGAGGAGGAGAAAAGTGTTCAGACCCAGGGTAACCTACCGAGGCTACATGATCTGGAGACAGAGCACTACAGGGTGGAGAGACATACTTCAGCAAATCACCAAGCTGTGCCAGCCTCAACTCAGAGCTAGAATGAACAGAGGGGAACCCATCCTAGTGGAAACCAAGGTATGTGTAGCCTTATGAATACTAGCTATAGGCACTTTCCAAAGACCTACTGGGGATATCATGGGCTCTCACAGGCAGCTGCATCCAGGGTACTCCACCAGTTCCTGGATGCCATCGTACCACATGCCGGTGAGCACATTTACTTCCCCAACACCTGTGAGGAGAGGACCAGCAATATGCATCTCTTCCACCATGTAGCAGAATACCCGGAGGTACTGGGTGCCATAGACTGCATGCACATCCACATCAAAGCACCACTCAGTGAACAGGGTAGGGTCTACATAAACCACAAGGGCTTCCCCTCCATCACCTGCCAGATCATGTGCAATGCCCAGGGCATTATCTTGAATGGGTGTGCTGGCAGCCCTGGAAGCTATCATGACTCCCACATCTGGCATTCATCACAGCTGAACCAGGCATTTGCTAGTGGGGGCATCCCATATGGCCATCTGGTGAGGGATGCTGTCTATGCACTGGAGCCATGGATGATGGCACCCATCAGAAATGCACACACATCCTCACATGAACGCCATAATGAGGCACATGTACAAACCAGGATCATTATAGAGTATGTTTTTGGGATGCTCAAGTCACAGTTCCGCTGCCTTGACATATCTGGTGGAGCCGTGCAGTACTCTCCAGCCACATGTGAACACTTGTTCATAGTATGTTCCATGCTACACAAAATGATCCTGTGGAAACAGCTGCAGTAGGAACAGCATGGGAAAGGGGAACACAGCCCACCCCCATTGCTAAGGTCCGCACAGGCACAGAGGGACTCACAAGAGAAGGCCCCTGAGCTTGCTCCCGTAGCCAGATGGAGGCATACACAGTATGCTCATGCCTTGGCAAAGAGGCAATACATAGCACACACACACTGACACTGTAGGGACCCCAGGGACTGACACCAGTCTCTGACTCACACACACAGTAAAATGGATGACACACACATCACGTTATCTGTAACTTACCATGTATAGGCAGTGTACTGTGTACATCCAACATAGGCATCCCTCAAGCACCGTCCTCACAACTGCTGCAAGCCCAAGGTACGTCAGTCTTATTTCCAATAAATGAATGGAATAGTATATTCTGCTAGCATATCTATGGTAATGCTGCATGCATGCAAGGGAATGGGGTGTCCTACTGGGATAGCAGCACACAACTGACAGCTATGTGGTACACCAGGAAATGTCTGGCAAAAATTGACCTCCACACACTATGCAGTAGTACCCAAGGTGACAAATTACACTGCAGTATATGTGTGGGGACAACTAACTGAGGGTCATAGGTCACGGGCATGGATGTCAGGGTAGGGGTCCCATAACTACCCCTCACACCCACACAGCAAGTCAGCTGTAGGAAACCACAGAGAAATGTCTGGCAAAGGCACACAAATGGCGGCAATGTTGAATTAACCCCCTACAGACTCACACAGTGATAGCACAGCAGGACCCACAGTTGCAGTAAGGCTATGAAGGGTAAGAAGTCTGAAACTCAAATGTATGCCAGTACAATCTGACCTGGGCTCTTTACTGATATGCCTCCAGTCCTCAATACAGGGAACATTAGTATGGTAAATGGAAACAAAATGTAAAGCAAATATCAGCACAGTCTGTGCAAATGTGTACAGTTGACAGGTGTGCCCCCCCCCATATACCCACACAAATGCAGTAACATATATGTTTGCATGGAAATAGTAGCATAGCACACATTAGCAGGGCTGTATCAATACACATGAAAACATGTTGCCTGTCCACAATATGCAGGGGTCAATGAGCTATGTGTATGTGTATTTAATACTGTCTGGATCTGGCCAGCATGTTCTCTTGGCAGTTGTCTTGTACTGCCGTAGGTACATTGCTGCCTTTGACAGGGTCATGTGCAGTGTCAACTGTTATGCATGTCAGTGGCACCCACTGCTCTGCCACTGACATACCTGGAAGCCACAGTGCTATGTGGAATACACTACACAAATTAGTGGCATCTTGAAGGATGTGTAACAGACATGGAAGGGCTTTTGTGAATATAAGTGCTTTGTGGTACTGATGCCAGTGGTCATTCTCAATAATCCTTTTTCTTATGTTTGCTTTTACAAATAATGGACATGCCTGCACAGCTGAATGCACTCTGCACCCACACGCATAACTCCCAACCTCTGACAGCAAGATGTCTGGACAAGGGCAGAAATAAAAGTGGAACAAAGGCACAATGATAAGCATGTGTTGTAAATATCACCTTTACATACTGAGAACATTGGTAAGGTGAGGGGTTTTCAGTAGCAGGGATTGTCTGAAGGTTATGTATTCTGAAACAGTAATGTCTGTATTATTTTGTAAAATCACACATCAAGTATATGTAACTAACTTGCCATAAAAACACAAGTTTACGTAGAAAGGATGAAACCTCTAGCCAAACACCTGGACAACCTGCCAAAAAATGTACAGATCAGAGGTATGCACACACAAGGATATGACATCTCAGGTTAGAAAGATACCACACAAGCTGGAGATCCCCAGCCAGTACATCACCAGGTTGCTGGACTGTTTACACAGCTGTGCGTCATTACTACACTGGCTCTAGCCACACCTCACAAATGGCCTTGTTGGGTAAGAATTTAGATAGCTGCCCTCATAATATTGGTCTATGCATCATACAACTAGTATTCCTCTGGTAAAGGACTGTGATGATCTGAGGATGTCTGGTACTAGGTAATGACACACTACATTGCAGCTTCAGACTACAGATATGTCAGAAAATGTCTGCTAAGCAAAACAAGTACCCTGAGGAAAGTCCTGTGTACTCCTGAGAGGTATGGCTGTGGCACACAAAATCCTGGACTGGAGTACACCTGTCTTTGGAATGGAGTCCAACCCTAACTATAGAAGGTCACACTGGGCATGCTACTACACTTTCAGAATCACATGACATGTTGGAACCTACATCGGAATATATGACTGTATTGTGTATATATATCCATCATACAGACAGCTATGTACACCTCAACTGTCCACACACACACACACACACACACACACACACACACACACACACACACACATCAGACAGGATTACCCTCAGCTAGCTGTAGGCCCATATGTGATATATCTGCATCTGTTGTGTGAGAAACAGACACATATATATGAGCAACAGAAACAACATATGTCAAGCATACACATACATAGATGTGGAGAACTGAGAGACAGACAGTGATACAGAGAGAGACACAGGGGGAAACAGACAGAGTGAGTCACACACATGGATACCCTGAATGGCATACAGTGATGTCCTGCTGTGGACAATGGCATACCAGTTGTAAACTGTTGCACATGCCAACATAAAAGGTGAGCCCCATTGTGTAACAGTGCTGAGGTTGAGTTTATAATATCACACCATCTGTCTGTGTGTGCATGTCTCCATAGGTCCAAGTATTAGGAAACTCTTCCCACTCAGTACACTTCACATTGCCCTCCTTCCCAAGATCTGCTCCTGTCATTCACCTTAGAAGTACCATTGGATACCAATCACCATTATAAGCTCTGGAGCCTGTGTGATAACTGTGTAACACTATAGTACAAATAACTTGATAGGTAGGGGTTCTAATCTCAGTACTGTCAACTGTGTGAGTGTGTGTGTGTGTGTGTGTGTGTGTGTGTGTGTGTGTGTGTGTGTGTGTGTGTGTGTGTGTGTGTGTGTGTGTGTGTGTGTGTGTGTGTGTGTGTGTGTGTGTGTGTGTGTGTGTGTGTGTGTGTGTGTGTGTGTGTGTGTGTGTGTGTGTGTATGCATGTGTGTGACAGTTCTGTATGTGAGAGTGAGGGACTGTGTGCTTGTTTGTAGGTGAAACAGTTTTAGGCCATTGCCACCCACAACACTTCCCAGTGCCCCACTTTATCAGTCTTGCTGATGCCATTCCCCTTATCAGCACCTTTGGCCATTTGTCATCCCGGTGTCTCTGTAGCATGTGTAATAACTGTGTAATACCATAGTACAAATCACTAGCTAGCCAGGGGTTCTAATCTCAGATCTGGCATATGAGTATGTGTGTATGTTTGTAAGAAGTATTTTTATAAGTCTCCCACCCACTGCCCTACTTTATCACTCCTGCTGATGTCATTCCTCTTATCAGCACCTTTGGCCAGTGGTCAGCCCTGTAAGCTTTGTAGCTCATGCAATAACTATGTAACACTATAGTACAAATAACTAGGGAGGCAGGGGTTCTACTCTCAGATCTGGCAAGTGTGTGTGTGTGTGTGTGTGTGTGTGTGTGTGTGTGTGTGTGTGTGTGTGTGTGTGTGTGTGTGTGTGTGTGTGTGTGTGTGTGTGTGTGTGTGTCCACCCACTGCTCTACTTTATCACTCCTGCTGATGTCATTCCCCTTATCAGCACTTTTGGCCAGTTATCAGCCCAGTAAGCTCTGTAGAGCATGCGATAACCAGTGGCGGCTCATGCCAACAGACTGCAGGACTGCAACCCCCCCCCAGCTGTGTGAAGAAAAAAGAAAAGCACAACTTGTAAAACAAAATATTTTTTGAATTAAGAAAACTGGCTGGCTTACTGTAAAAATGAGTCCGACTGACTCACAAAGTCCCGGAACTCGAACTGCACATGCTCATTGCTTGGTGAGTTCCGGGTTTTTTTGTTTTTATTTCCCTGCCTGCTGGACTGTCTCTGACTGCTGTAAAGGCAGTCTGGACTATGGGGAGTTCTGCATCAGTGTGTGATGCCCAGAAGTCTGTGCGGTAACCGCACAGTAAAGTGGAAGGGGGCGGACTGCCACGTCCACAGTCATGTACGTGACATGAATGTCAGGGTGACTACTGATTGGTTCTCGCTCTCTTTCTGAAAAAGCGATTGAAAAACAATCAGTATTATCAGGCAGTACAGGACGAGATAGGTACTTTTGCCTTTTGCTCTAGCTACAGTACGTACGCGCGGGTACACTAGTGCACTGACTGCTACCTAGCCTTGCTAAATAATATTATTTGTATCCTAATCCTAGGCTAATCTATCTGATTTTCTTTGGGTTTGGTGCTTTGCTTGCTTGCAAGACAAGTTTGGAGAGGAAAGATTCTACAGTAGAGTGGATTCCTGAGTCCTCCTTGATGAGCACTAGCAGCCAGCAGCTACTTAAAAAAAAAGCCTACTCGTCGTGAGTGACAGAAACGGTCCCACCCAGTCTCAAACTCAATCGCTCATCATTTCTTGATTTTTTTGAGGTAAGTGTGTCTGTGCCGAGACTTCATACAGTGCCAGTAAATGTAATATGACAGATGTGGTCAGGCTAAACTACTTGTCATTCTGGAAGCAAACAACCGAATATATTTATCTTCCAGTCTCTCTAGTTTTCCTTTTCTCATTCTGTGTATATTTTATTTGATTATACCTGAAAATGCATTAAGAATGTTTTGTATTATAGTTTCTCATAAATGTATCAAAATTCTCATAACAGTGTTATAATCATAGAAAAATAGACTTTTATCAAATCATATAAAGTCAGCAGGTCTTCAAAGACTACATTTCTATACAGAACAAAATAAGAAATTATTCATAGAATCACATTTACGTTTGACATGTTCACAGAAGTAAACTTTAGTGAACTTGGATGAACTTTGCGTTGCTTGATTCACAAAGATAACAAGGTATAAACCATTCAAATTCACAACAGTAATACTTTTAAATGTGTGTCACGCAAGCATGTCAACCTGGAAAATTCTTTTTTTTAAGCAGTTCATGACCCCCATCCTTTTCTCTTGCTGAATGCATGCTATTAACATTGTAAAGCATGAACTGAAAGTGTAACCATTTTCTTATCTTTATGACATGCAGAAAAACTTCCTCTTATTTCAGAGTCAGACTCAGTTGAACCTTTGTCCTAATACCTGCTGCAGCATAATACAGATATGTTAAGGTTAGACTTGCTAGGAAAGAGAAATTGCTGTCTCAGTTTATCAAACAATAAACTTACAGTTACATATGCTGGATCAGTGTATTCAGTTCTGTATGCCTATTTTCAAAACATTTCTTGGTACAGTAAAGTGCATGTTCAATTTAATGAAACATAGACATTTTTCATTCTAAAGAAGTGAATATAACTGTATAACAATTAAGTATATATTTAACGGTTTGTTTCCATTATGCAGTGAAATGTTGCACTACCCCATAATACAATTGGCTTTAAAATTTGGCTTTGAACATTATTAACAAAAATACTTAGCAATTGGTGGAATAACACAGAACCCAGAAGAGCATTGACAATGAGATGGTGGGCTCCATCACACAGTTTGGGTGGTGCAGTGGTGGAGTAGTTAACATTTTTGCCTCACAGCAAGAGGTTCTTCAGTTTGATTCTCAGCTGGGATGCCTTCTGTGTGGAGTCTGCATGTCCTCCCATCTTACAAAGACATGTGTCTAGAGTGTTTCTCCCTGGGCCTCTGCTGAAAACTGGCTTTTGTTCCAAGTCAGACTTTCCTGGTTAACAAATGTTAAATAACTAAAAATAATGGGCATTTGAATTTCAGACTTCATATTCTTCAGAAAGTACATGGTAGCACAAAACCTTGTATTCTAGCAATTTTCTAAGTTTATAACATGGATATTTGAAATTTGTTCCTATTTATGGGTCTGTATTCCCCCATTATTGGCTTCGTCCAGGTTTTTTGTGCTAAGGTTGAGAGCTATGGTGAGAACTGAATTCACTGAATATGTTTGGGGGCTGTATTCCCCCATTACTGGCTTTGTCCACATGTTTTTTTGCTAAGAGGTTGAGAGCTATGGTGAGAAGTGAATTTACTGAATACATCTGGGGGCTGTATTCCCCCATTATTGACTTTGTTCAGGTGTTTTTGCTAAGAGGTTGACAGCTATGGTGAGAACTGAATTCACTAAATGGTAGCCATTTAAGTTTCATTTTATTCTAGCAACTTTCCAACATTATATACAAGCAATGTTTAAACTGTGTCCCTGTTTTTGGGCTTTTGCCCCCCCCCCCAATAAATGTTGTTTTTTTCCAGATTTCTTGTGCTGCAAATTTCAGAAATACAGCTGAGTGTCGAATAGATTTTACAAGGAGCTGAGAGCTGCAGGGGAACAAAAGTTTAGTGCTGCTTATGCTGACTCTGCTTGCATTGTTAATAGTACAACAGGTAGTGTACCGGGGTTTTGATGCAGAAAGCTGTGGGTTCTGCTCCCACATTACTGTGATGCATTGCTGATACTGCACTGTGTTATAAAGGGGGTGGATGCTGCAGTCCTTTTGGCAAAGATACCTAGTAACTATGAACCTGTTATCAGTTTGCCATACATTCCCTATTGCAATATTACTAGCTTATCATTTTTTTAATGCAACATATGCAATTTATTCCTCAAGGGCAACAGGCACTTTATTTGTGGATGAAACAATGAAATATAAAGTCATTTGCTAGCAGCAACCTCTTCATTAGTTACAGATTTCTTTAATGTGGAATTATTTAGATGACTTTTACTACTTCAGAGATTGTGCATATTTACTGATACTGGTGGACTGTAGAAATTTGAAAATACTTTTATGATGGAAATGTTCTGAATTGGGCAGTTTTGTCATTATTGGTGCATGCATTTTGTTTCATTGTTTACTGGAAAAATGTTAAAAACAATATAATTTAATACAATCAGGAAGGTGTATCAAAGAGCATGTGTATGTTTCATGTGCAAGGGGCCTATGATTTGAAAACAGCCCAAAGTTAATCTTTATCTGCCACTGGCAAAATGTAGTTTCTTTGAATGTGGGTTTCAATGCTGTTTCAATTAATGTAAGCTTCAAGGGCAGTAATGTTTTAATGCTAAGTCTATTTTCATTGTGAGACTGCATTGCTTTGTTTAGCAGATATCTATTAGTGTTTGTGCTGTAAAATGCAAAATAAAACTTTCAAATGAAATCCAAATCATCACAAAAGTAAAGCAGTATGCACATTACAATGTTTATGGTAAATGGGGTGAAATAACCAAGGAATGGGACATTGGAATGGCTGCAGCAGGAGGCTCCATTTGACCATGATTTTGTGAGGGGGGGTTTAGCAAACTCAATGACAGCCCTGGCTGAATTATACCTCTCAACTGTCCAGATTTTTGCAGAATGAATAGATTTTTGCTTCTTATTTTTGGTTCTTCCCTCATAAAATTAGTGGTTTTCTGGCAAATCATTTAGGAATGAAGTCACTAAATATTACAGACATTGAGTTTCATACATCATAACCTTCAGAAAAATGCATGCTAAAGCAAGACCTGTTATTCTATCAACTGCCTTAAGTTTATACAAGAGCAATTTTTAGTAGTGTTTGTATGTTCCCCCAAAATATTTGGCCTTGTCCAGGTTTCCTGCATTAAGAGGTTGTGAGGTACGTGCAAATAAATTGCTTTATAGAATTAGGAATATCCAAACCTCTCAAATGTCCCCAATTCTGGCTCAAAATGTTGCTCTCCCCCTAATAATCCCTCCGCAAAATGGCAATTTTGGAAGAAAGCGTAGAGGGTTTACAATTATAAATAACTGTAATGATCAGAGTTATAGATTATTTTTTATTTCAGAAATGCATGTAGATTCTCTTATTTTTGTCAGTTGCTCAAGTTAACAGTACTAATATTAAAAAGGTGTCCCTTCTTTGACAGGTTCCCAGCTGTATTGTGTGGCAATTTTATATTTTTGTATCATATTTTTCATCCATTTTTCATAAAATTGTGGTTTTCTGGCAAATCATTAAAGACTGAAGTTAGAAAATAATGGCAGACATCTGAGTTTCAGATCTCATACCCTTCATAAAATTCATACTAATGCAAGACCTACTACTATTCGATTATCTTTCTAAGTTTATAAGAGCAATATTTAAAAATGGTCCTTATTTTTGGGCCTGTGTCCCACTTCTTTGTATGGCTTTGTCCAGATTTATTGCTCTAAGGTTGAGAGGTATGAGTGTCAGAGCCATCACCATCAGCCAGAGACATTTCAAATTGTGACATACTTGTTGCACCCCATTCCGCCATGTAGTGACTCTGGATGTGTCCAAGCAAGGCAAGGAGCAGTTATGCAGTATAATTGTGCAGAGTATTCCCCCATCCAAGGTAGCCACAAGTACAACACTGGCTTTTTATTTGTCTTTGATTTTACAGAATGTTCTCATTTTCTGTCATATTTTTATACTTTTGATTTATGCTTATTATTCAGAAAATGCATGCTGTCACAGTGCCCTGTTGCTGTGTGTTTAAATAGCAATGCTTTAATGACCATCAGGTAAGCTTGCTGGAGATTGTAAGAGGCAAGTAAGCTTTAATAAGCATACTGTTAAAGAATTACCAACACTGAAAGCCTTTTTGTTGTTGCCATGCAGAGAATATTTACATAACTAGATAACGCATAAGCCTTAGGTATTGAAATGCATATGACAGTATTTGTAATAAAGGACAGGATTGTAGTATTTTCAGAAGCTTATTACATTTGTTGGAGATTTGCAGTCATCTTTGCAGGCTTTACCCATAAACTAAACAATGTCAATCTATCATGCGTGGTCCATAACTTGTGCAGTAATCCTTTAAGCAATTTATCTTGAGCTTATTTATTGTTTGCTGTTCATTTTTTTACTTTGATCATGTCTTCCCCATGAAACAAGTAGATAGTTGTTGTCAGGCAGCAGGTCTTTTTTGGATAAGAAACATTTTTACAAATGGGGATATCACAGAGATTGCTACTTTCAGCATGTTACTTGGTAATTTTATAAATCTGAATATAAATTATAATTAGAACTGCAATGCAAGGAAAAGTGGTTTGAGTTGAGTGCTGCTTGTTTTTTATACATGATTTTGACTGGCATTCCAGTAATGTACTTAAAAAGTAATTTATTTTTTCATGCCTCACAACCTTTATGTTTCCATCTAGATATTCAGTAAGCTGTCATGTAGCCAATGTATTTAAATATTTTTTCTTCTACACTTCATTTTGTCTTATTTGGACTCTCATAATGACAGTTTGGCACCCAGGACAGCGTATTTAATTAAAGTTCCAGTTGTTGTGGTTTTGAGCATAGCTCCTCCCCTCCTAGTTGGTCACACCCCTTCCCATTGGCCCCACCCATTCAGCTGTCTCCTGCAGCCCCCCTTTAATTTGAAGTCACCAGACACCACTGGCGATAACTCTGTAACACTATAGAACAAATAACTAGATAGGCAGGGGCTCTATTCTCAGATCTGACAAATGTGTGTGGGTGTATAAGTGTGTGTGAAAGCGTGTATGTTTATAAGAAGAAGTATTTTAATTACGTTTCCCACCCATGGGCATACTTTATCAGTCATGCTGATGTCATTCCCCTTATCAGCATCTTTGGCCAGTTGTCAGTCCAGTAAGCTCTGTAGCATGTGCAATAACTGTGTAATAGTATAGTACAAATAACTAGATAGGCAAGGGTTCTACTCTCAGGTCTGGCAAATGTGTAAGTGTGTATGTAAGGAAGAAGCATTTTGATAAGTTACCCACCCACTGGCCTACTGTATCAGTCATGCCGATGTCACTCCCCTTATTAGTTTATAGGTGTGTAGTAAGCTAATGGCCCTGAAGCCATTTTAAGCCTAGCCAATAGATGTGCCCTGCCATTGTGCCACTCTATATTAGTTCCCAGTGCCTCCATCAAGTAGAGTCACTGGAGTGATCCCTGGAGTGAACTATTACCCATCCACTCATCAAGATCTCTCTGGAACAAGGTCATCTAGGTGCTTTGCTTGATATATATGGGAAGTCTATTCCAGGGCATGTGCAGTCTCTGGTGTGGAATCTGTCCCTCCAGCATGTTGTGTTGATTGTGGTAATAAGGTTGAGGTCTCTGCACTGTGTGGTGCAGAGAGAATTGGATGTCTTTAGATGCAGCATTTGTAAAAGAGCTGGGTCAAACATGGCTTTGCAAGTCAGGCAGAGATCACCTCTAAGTAGGTGATATGAGACAGAGAATAGCTGGAGTCTTTTGAGTCTGTAGGTGTAGTACATGTGTTTAATGCCAAGGATCCTCATTGTGAGGTACTTCTCTGGCCTCTCCAGCTGTCGCAGGTGTCTAGTGAGGTACATGCCAAATGGGCAATTACTAGATGATTGGTCTAATGAGGGAAGAGTACACAGAGATGATTACCTCTTTCTTCCTGGATGGCAATGAGATGTGCCACATAGAAGGATTTCCTACCACAGTCGCAATGTGGTGGTTAAAGGAGAGGTTGCTGTCAACCTGTGTCCCCAGAGCTCTAATAACACCTACAGTGTTCAGTGGGCTCCCATTGATGTGGTGCTTAGTGGGAACTGAGATTTTACCAAAGGGGCTGATGATGCATTTTTCTGGTGTTAAGCTTCAGGCCATGAGTTCCACACCAGTCAGTGGTCAAAGTGAGGCATTTCTGTAGGATGTCTGCACCACTTATGGAGTTAATGATGGCTCCCAGCTTGCAGTTGTCTGTGAACTTGGTCAGACAGAGATCCTTTGTGTTGCCCTGGACCCCTGAGAAGTAGATGCTGAACAGGAGAGTACCCAGGAGTGATTCCTGTGGGACTCCACTTGTGACTGGCTGGCAGTCTGATTTGGAGATCACTACTTTCACACTGTGTGTTCTATCTGTGAGCCAGTTTGCAACCCCCCTAGTGATAATAGGGGTTGATGCCTAGTTGGGTGGGTTCATCACTAATTGCTGACTGAGGAGTGGTATCAAGAGCCTTGGTCAGATTGATGTAGGCTGCATGCAGTGCCTTACTGTCATATACAGCCCTGGTGACTGACTCAAAGAAGTCAACCAGTCTGAGCAGGCATGATCTCCCTTTCACAAAGCCAAACTGTGTGGTGTCCAGATTTAGGAGATTACCTATATGTTTGTTGATCAGGTCTCTGATGATATTCTCCATAGCTGTACATATCAGACTCATCAAGCTAATGGACTGATAATTCACAGGGTCTGTAGTTGCCACACCTTTATGGAGAGGGATGACTGTATCAGTGCACCATTTGTGAGGGACAAAGCCTGAGTTGAGGCTTTGACTGAACAGGGCACACAGATGTGCCAGGTATCTTTGTAGTTCATGTAGAACATAGCCAGGGATAATTCTGTGTCCTATGGAAGCTGTATTCTTGCCCATGGACAATGCAGGTGTAACCTGGGTGGCAGTAATCCTGGGTGCCTGGCATTTTTCTGGCATTCTGATTGTTCCCCTAGAGGGAGAGAGGGGTAAAGCTGGCACTGAATGTGTTGGCAAAAATGTTGGCAATATCTGTTGGTTCAGTATAGGAGGTAGCATTGTGCAGTAACTCAGATCACGTCTGGATATTGGCATGGAAGTTCTTGATATAACTATAAAAGAATTTGTGATTGTTTTCAGTGTCTGCTGCAATTCTGCCATCATAGCTGGCTTTAGATTATTTCATGAGAGATCTCAAGTTGTTGTTGTTGAGGCTAATAAGGGGGTTTTACCACTCTTGGGACACCACCTTTTTCTGCAACAGTTTCTTCCTTCTGTTGTACAGGTTATTAATGGCAGGAGACCACCAGATTGGCCTCCAGTGTTTAGAGAGAGTGTCATGGTTTGTTTGGGTATGGCTAGTTCCATGCATTGATGTATATGTTTGTACAGTGCATTTGTGTATGATTTGGCAGTCATGCAGGTATTTCCCATTGGCATGGGTGCTGTGAAGTTAGCCACCTCTGTTTTAATGAGTCCAGAGTCAGCTTTGGAGAAGTTTTTCAAGGTGTTTACCTTTGTGGTGGGTAAGATGTGGATTTCCATGGTGATTACTCTATGTTGGCTGTTACCAGGTAGGGATTGACTACTGTTGACAAGCAACGGTCCCATATGTTAGTAATTAACACAGGTCAAGGATGTTGTTTCCTCTATTGGGTGTCAGAATGAGCTGGTCCAGGGCATTGGAACTGATGAATTCAAGGAACCATTCGGCCAATGTATTGGTGCTTGAGTATCTTTCCCAGTTGATGGAGAGGTAGTTGAATTCTCCTGGTATGAGGAGTGTTGGGCTGGACCTTGATAGATCCCAGGGTATTGAGGAATGTGGATTGAGAATCTAGGGACATGGATGGGGACCTATAACAAGCAGGCTATGACCTGGATTGCACTATTACCCAATGTCAGTTGTACCTGAAGTATCTCAGATGCATTATGCTGGGATACTACTCTGGATGTGTGCATATCCATTATTAATATGGAGACACCACTGCCTTTGGAGCTGTGGTCCATGTTTTGGGGTTGACAGGTATGGAATGAGTTATAGGCTGGTAGTGCAGGGGTGCTGTCTGCTGCTGTAAACCAGGTCTCTGTTACAGCACAAATGTCAGTGTTTTCCATTTTGAGGAGTGCTTTGAGTGGTTGCATCTCAAGATGTAGATGTCTAGTGTTGAGCAGCATGACTCTCAGATTGCATATATGTATAGCTGTTACGGTGGTAATTTGATTTGAAACACTGACTAAAAAGGCACCACAGGGGTGGCAAAACACAGAGGAAAATCCCAGGATGCAAAAAACTCCTGTACCAGCCTCAGTAAGAAGCTGAGATTCCCTCATAAAATCCTCCAAAGCTAGTTACAAAAATAAAATTGCCAAAGATTCCAAAGACAACCACAAGGCATTCTATAGTAATGTCAAGAATCTAAATGGCAATGCTCAGATCTGCTATGAGCTACAACAGAATGGCATTATATATACTGATCCAAAGGATATTGCCAATATCCAGGCAGATCAATTCAGTGTCAACTTCACCCCCCTCACCCCCTAAAGGGCCCATCTCAATACCGAAAGATTGCCAAATTCTGGTAATAAAGGCCACACAGGTAAAACCTGCACTCTCCAAAGATAAGAATACAGCATCCATTGGATCAGACGATATCCCGGGCTGTGTTCTACATGAACTACAAAATGAACTGGCACCTCACCTAAGTGTCATGTTTAATCATAGCCTCAACTCAGGTTTTGTGCCCATTGAGTGGTGCACAGCTACAGTAGTCACACTCCACAAGGGGGGATCCACCTTGGATCCTGGGAACTACCAACCCATCAGTCTGATGAGCCTGATCTGCAAGGCCATGGAATGTATTATCATGGAACTTATAAACAATGACACTGGCAACCTTCAAACACTGGACCCCACCCAGTTTGGGTTTGTGAAGGGCCAATCTTGTCTCCTGAACCTGATTGACTTCTTTGAATCAGTCTCCGGAGCTGTGGACGAGGGTAAAGTGATCCACACAGCCTATCTGGACCTCGCCAAGATCTTCAACACCATCCCCCACACTGGAATCATAAATAAACTTACTAAGCTGGGAATTAATCCCTACATCACTCAATGGGTTTCCAACTGGCTTACTGACGGAACCCACACTGTAAAAGTAGCCGACTCCAAATCCAGGTCCAGACAAGTGACAAGTGGAGCACCTCAAGGTTCAGTCCTGGGACCGCTCTTGTTTAGCATCTACTTCTCTGGAGTACAGGCCAACACTAAGGGACTCTGGCTAACAAAGTTCGCAGATGACTGCAAACTGGGAGCCATTATTGAATCCCCAAATGATGTGGATATTCTACAAAAGGGCCTTACAGAAACAGATGCTTGGTGCCAGAGCCATGGACTCAAGCTCATTGCCAAGAAATGTATAGTTATCTGCTTTGGGAAAAACATGTACCCATGAACTACCACATAGGTGGCAGTACACTAAACACTGAAAGTGTGATAAGAGACTTAGGGACACAGGTGCACAGTGGTCTCATCTTCAATAACCACATCACCACAACAGTCAGGAAATCCTTCTATGTGACACACCTCATCACTAAGGGCTTTTCATCCAGAAAAAAGGAGGTCATTGTCCCACTGTACTCATCCCTCATTAGACCCATTATAGAATACAACTCCCCATTTGGTATGTATCTCTCAAAACATCTGCAACAACTGGAAAGGCCACAGAAATACCTCAGTAAAAGAATCACAAGCCTAAAGCAGATGCCCTATGCTGACCGTTTAAAAAATATTCCAGCTATACTCTGTCACATATCATCTACTCAGAGGCAATCTCTGCTTAACATACAAGGCCATGTCAAACCCACAGCTGTTGGACATGCTACATTTAAAGAAATCCCAATCCCTCAGAGCCACATGATCCAGGGATCAAAACCTTGTCATCACAATGAACAAAACATGCTGGAGGGATAGGTTCCTGACCCAGAAACTCCCCAGAGTCTGGAATAGACTGCCCATGCATGTCAAGTAGAGCACCTCTTTGGCCCTTTTAAAAAAAAAACATGATGATTAGATGGAAAATTCACCCCTGGGATCACATCAGTTGGCCAGCTAGACAGGAGTCCAGGGAAGTAAATATTGTGGGAAGAAATAGCCAGGGAATTGTTATGGCTAGGCTTGTATAGACCCTTGGGCTGATAGCCTAGTACCAACCTATGAACCTATGAACCTTAGCCAGTACCTGGAAACCCAGGGGTGATAGATGCAGGCTATCTCTGGCAAGCCATTGGAGTCTGTCAATCATGTCATCCCAAGCAGACAGATACTGGATCCCATGAGAGTGACACCAGACACTTAAGCCAATTGTTGAAGTCAATCATTTGTTGTTTGTACTGCGGTATTATTCTGGGTGACAGTAGTATAGTGCTCAGGGCTACTGTCATACCTGCCTGGCCCACATAATCTGAGAGCTCCACCATGTCTTTTTTCATGCAGTCCAGGTAGCTGCATCTCAGGTCATTCATGCACACATGGACAATGACAGACTGATACTTGTAGTTTTTGTGGAGTGACATGACTGGGTGTGTTATGTGTTGGATTCTTACACCTGATAGACTGCTGACTTTTACCTCCTCCATGTTCAACCTAGTGAGTTGGACATCTGTGTACCCCACTATTGAGGCACCTATGATTACTGTATCAGGCAAGGTGGTTAGCCTTAGGGACTTAGGTTGAGGGGCACACTGTGCAGGTGAGATATGGGTCCTGTGGTTTGTGCTGTGTTGTGGTGGTCAAGTGGGTGTCTGTCTTGGTGGTCTCCGCTGTTTGGGTAAATATCTATTTAGTGCCTCTGTGAAGGTGGGTATGTTTTTTTGTTTGTATGTCAGAGCTCTGATAGTGGGTGTTCGGGAGGGCTATGTGTCCATGTGATGTGTTGAAGGTGTTGATCCTTCTCCTCTTGACCAGCTAGTCCAGTCTTCGCAGGAAAGTCCATATC
>NC_056739.1:160226714-160264214 GCF_019279795.1 Protopterus annectens
CTCACACACTCACACACTGTTGCATGCATACACACCTGGTACATGTACATATAAAGCTGTACCGTGCCTATGGCATGGTCAGTGTATTCCCCCTCTGCCATACTGCATCTTGGGAATGTCTGCAGGGTCACGGCCTGCAGACACACAGACACCAGGAACACAAACAGAATACAGCATGTCAGACTACACTCAGTCAGTGGTACTAACAGCAATAATGCATCCTGGCTAATAAGGTACATGCACCTGTATGTGTACTCATAACAAATGCAAGCAGATAGCACCTTACATAGTATTACATCAGACCCATATTAGCATGTCCCTGCATTGATGGTATGGATGACAGGGATGTGGCACAAATATCATCATATTCACAGGGTGTGGTGTGGGTTTGCCAGAGGCCAAGGCTGGACCATACGGTTGACATCATGTGTGTGTGATTGTAGGGGTATCCAATAGACACACTGTGCAGAGGTGCTGTGTGTGTCTGGAGGTGACCTGCCTATGATACAGATGTATGCGTGTGTGTGTGTGTGTGTTTGTGTGTGTGTGTGTGTGTGTGTGTGTGTGTGTGTGTGTGTGCGTGGGTGCGTGTGTGCGTGTGTGTGTGTGTATGCACACAGTAACGCCATGTGGCTGCCCTATACAGGGGTATGTTGGACAGCTGTGGACTGTACATGGCAGGGTTTCCAGTTCGATGTCTCTGGCCATGGACATGGGAATTGGTCCTGCCAGGGGTATCACTGGACCACCAGGCCAAAGGCTAGATGCAGTACTGATTCTTGATGGTGACTACTGTCTGCTGCATCTGTGCCCCTGATAGGACCAGACAAGACCATGTTCTCATGGCCTGCTGTAGTGTGATGTGGACAGCAACCCTCCATCAGTAGTGCTGGTGTCACTGCTACTATGGGAATGTGAAGATGCATGGCCCCGTAGAGTCTCAGCTGCTGCTGGTGCGGACCTACATCCACATGGCCAATGCCCATCTCCCACCACATGCTCTAGCACAGACATGCCAAGGTCTCACCACATCATCTATTCATGACCTCAGTATTTTGACATGTGGCCTCAACAAGTTCATATATGTCGACACGTAAATCAGGAAGAGTTGCATCCATCACCCTGAGTATTTGTCTGGTGTGGCATTCACTACGTGCCTGTGCATCCATGACAGCCCAAAACATGTGTCTGGTGACTCCTGCTGTGGCACTTACAACATTGGCTTGATGAGCAGCGGTCCTCCTGCGAGCAGCCCTGTACATCCGCCTGTGTGGGACCTTGCCTGAGCTCTGGCTATGACCACTCCTACCTGCCATAGTCACCACACTAGCCTGTTCAATGCCACCACCTGCCAACTGTCCATCATCTGTGACCACTGGTGACAGGGTATGTGTGGGCATTGTCACTGTGTGTGAGGATGGTGTGGACAAGAGTGGGTTGCCAACCAATGGCACAGATTCAGCACCTGACAACCCCACCTGTACCTCACTATTCCTATCATCATTGTCAGAGTCTGCAGAGATAATGACATCAGTTTCCAAGTGGGAGGGACCCCGAACCCCATTGCCACCATTGCAACATATGTACATTAATACCTGCACTTTGAGCTTGAATGATGCGCACAAACACACTCACACACACACACACACACACACACACACACACACACACACACACACACACACTCACACACACATACACACACACAGACACTTACAGGTGAGGTGGCACAAATCTGTTACACAGACCACACATTACCCAAATGGTGACATGCATGACACACGGCCCTCAGCATCATGCATTGCAGCCAGTTTTACTACGTGTAACTAACAATATAGAGCTCTAGGATACATGATTAGTGTTAGGTGATGACTCTTCCCCAGCACAGACTGCACCCATGTACACATCATTGCTGTTCACCTGTATAGCACAGTGGCAAGTACTACAGAACATACCTCACAACTGTACAGATCCTCACAGGATGTGTGGATGTCTGGTTCATATGTTTGCTCTGTTTCTCATAACCCCTGTGTTTCTATGATATGTAACTTGGATGATCTGAGGAGTGACATCACTGATTAATGACATACATTTGAGTGTCAGACCTCCAAACCAGCAGTAAATGTATGGTAACACAATTCCTGTTAGACCACCAACCTTCTAAGCTTACAGTGGATATGATAAGTGTACACAACCCTGTTAACATGCCATGTTCTTGTAATATATAAGATGAGACCACAATAATGCATTCAAATATGTTACCCACCTTTTATGTGACATATGACCTGTGCAATCCAATTGATAAATGTGTTATGTTTAAATATAATGACTGCAATATGTATGTGAAGATTGGGGAAAGATGGGCGAAGACTGCCAGCCTAGTCAAATAGAATTTGATGCATAATTTTATCATTTGTATATATAAATGTAAAATACAGGCTTATGTTCTTAAATGAAAGAAAACACTATAAAATTTGAACTTCAAAATTGTTGCAACATTGCCATCTGCTGTAAGGAAAACCAAGCCAAGCATTTCAAATGTTCTTTGAAGTTACAATTATCTAAATTGTGGTGCCAAAATGGCTGGCTGAACACATTCTTTCTATTGTCTTAACTTAAGGAATGACTGCTGGAGTGTACATATGAAATGTCTTTTATTGTTGTAGTTTACTGAGCAGGTGTTAGATTGCTAAATAATGCCATTTGTTGGCCTGGGAACTCCAGACTAAGTGTCAAAATGATGTAATGTTTATACTGGAAAAAACAAAGTGTCAAAATGATATAATCTGGGAGGATTTCTAAAGGTAGTAACAATTCTAACAATTTCTCTAACTTTGATCAGAGCATGGACTTGTTCAAGGACAAATTATACTCCTTAAGGAGTACACAGCTAGAGATAGACTACTTGAATGAATGTCTGAGAGTAAAACGTGTCCCGAAAGGGCTACGCTTTTTTAAATTTCCAAACAATGTCCAGTATGGTACTGATTATTATTTTAACTTGTGTGAGATTTTTGATAAAGCTGGATTGGAAATGTTGCATGTAATGGTGGGGGAATATGAACTGAAAGCACAAACATTAATGAATGAGCTAGACACTTTAAACAATGAGTTAACATCCAGTACTAATTTTAGTGCTTTTAAACCAAACTATGACAAGGTTTTTGATAATGTTGATGTTTTTTGTGATAAGATTCTTAACAGAAAACTAAGAAAATTAGAACGTGATCTCATCGAATACAGGGATGGCCTTGCCTACCCTAGCCCCAATGGTTACAATAAAACTTCTTCCAAAAACAACACCACAAACACAGATAGGGCTAGTGACACATATGACAGACAAGAGGAACCCCTTAGAAGAAGTGAAAGGCTAGCAGAGAAGAACAGAAGGGGTACTAACAACCAGGATTTTCAACAGAACCCCGGCCAGACCGGGGTTTGGGGACAGAGACAAAGACAGGCACCGAGGTCTTGGAATTTTGTTCACTAACAAACCACCATACACCAACTACCCTAACATCCCTGGATGATCCTATAACTGACCAAGCACCAAATCTGGGTTTACACAATCAAAACCCTACTAATATTGATGGTAACTGCACTATTTTAAGGAGAAACAACTTTGCCATATACAATTACACGGACATGAACCTTCCTACAAATGCTTTTGATATTTTCACCCGAGGGCTACATTTTGTCCCAACTAAACCCATGAATTTAACACAAGCTTTGATAGATTTAAAAATGTTTACCAGAGCTTTAAACTTAAATTTGATTTTTAAAGGGCAAACACTTAATGCAGCAGGCCCAACGCGTTCAAGTCTCTTTAACCCCCCACTACACCCAATAATCCTCTTTTTTGAAAAGTTAGTGGAGAATGACTTCAGGAAAGTATATAATAATCAAGAAATTCTACTTCATCCAAACTTTTCTGAACAAGAAATGAATTTTATTGAACACTTGCATGAAGAAAAAATCAGGGTCATGAAACCTGATAAAGGAGGGGGAATTGTCCTTATGTTCTCAGAGGACTACGAAGCCCACATGCACACTATGTTGCAGAATGACGAACAATACGAGACGGTTTCACGAAACGAGATCAATATAGCCTTTGCCGAGATTAAGTACTATCTTAGTGACCTTCTATTACAACAGGCCATCAATGAAAAGGTCTACAACTACTTACATGTGAAAAAGCCCAGAATACCAGTCATCTTTGGGATACCTAAAACCCACAAAGGAATAAATTCACTACAATTCCGGCCGATTGTATCAGGAGCAGGTGGAGTGACTGAGCCCCTGGGAAAATTTATTGATTACATGACCAAAGAATACACGTCTTTATTGTCCCACGTCTGCAAGGATTCTTGGCACTTCCTCCGGGACATTCCCACCTCTTGCTACTCCCCAGACACCTTAATGGTCACAGTGGACATCAAAGATCTGTTTTCCAGCATCCCTCATCAAAAAGGTTTGGAATGGTTTGCCCAATTTCTAGGCCAGAAGACAACCCTTAGTAACAAAATGTCCAACTTGCTTACCGAAATGATGGAGATGGTTTTGTCCAACAACTTCATCTTTTTTAATGGTGAATTATACCGGCAACGCAAGGGGGTTGCCATGGGGGCATCTTGTGCATCCTTCTATGCAAATGTAGTATTGCACATGTGGGAGCATACATTCGTTTTAATACCCCCATGGAAAGATCACATTCTGTTCTACAGACGTTATTTGGATGACATCTGTATTTTATGGTCTGGCTCTGAAGGGAACCTATCTGAATTCCTTACACACATCAATTCAACAACGAATTTCCTACAATTCACACACACAGTGGATCAGCACAAACTTCATTATCTGGACATTACTCTTTACAAGGACTACAATCAGAAAACTTTCCATTCCAAACTACATCGCAAGGCAACATTTTCTAACTCCTTGCTACACTTGAAAGTGCCCACCCACCATATCAAAAGAGGGGATCATCAAGGGGCAGCTCATCAGAGCAAGTAGAATATGCAGCACGGAGAAAGATTTTGATTCTGAGGTGGAATTTTGAAAACCTTTTCTTGGAGAGAGGTTACCCACTGGAACTATTTCTAACTCTAGCAGCAGAGGTAAAATCTGCACGACATTCCCTCTACAAACCAATACTAGGGGGGGGGTTTGTACCAGTGACCAACAATACACAAAACAAGGATACTGTTCACACTAACAGTTTTGCACACACATACTCATCAAATTCCTATGAATTGGAAGAAACAATCTTACATCACTGGCGGTTTTAACCCTCTTTGAAGAACTAAAGGACTACATACCACCTAAACCCAGTTTTGTTCGTAAAGAGGGGCTAATTTAAAGGAATTATTTGAAAGAAATCAAAGAAAAAGATGAAGGTAAAACAACCAAGGCTGGGCACATTCAAATGTGGTGCCTGTGCCCAATGTCATGCCATATCCAAAGAAACAGCACCATACCTCCCGTCTAGGAACTACAAGATACACCCCACTGGATTTTACACCTGTGCCTCTAGAGGGTTGTATACTTGGGGATGTGCACCAACTGTCAAAGTTTCTATGTGGGCAAAACTGAGAGGGAATTAAGAAAACGTATCTACGAGCATCTTTATGACATGACCAGAAAGAAGGAAACCAACGCCTTCTACAAACACTCACTCTCCTGCCCAGAACCCAAAATCCAGTTTCTAGTTCTGGAACAGGTTGAGCCAGATGCAAGAGGTGGTGACTGGGAATCCACCTTGGGCTACCGTGAACTATTATGGCAGTTGAGACTGAATGCAGGGAAGCCACCAGGTCTGAATGGGATGATCAGCATTAAACCGGTCCTCAAGCTTAGGAGGGCTAGGTTATAACTCTCACACTTGACCCCCTTCATACCACAGCATCCCCATACAGCATATTAAATTATTGAACATCCACGGTTATAGGATTCTGACTAATAAATCAAATTCTATATGAAATGTTATATGGATGGGCATTAAAAATATCTCACGCATATTTTATTGCATGTTTTTATCAGTGTAAAGTAATAATGAAAAAAATTTTTTAACAATTCACTAACAATCTAAACACATCTTTAAGCATATTCTTTAACAATGTACAACCCCAATCAGACTTCAGACTTTTATGTTCTGAAACCTAGGAAACTGGCATTTTAAAATGTTTTTTATGGTTAGTCATTTTTATTTAAGTGCATATGTTATTGCAAACATTTCATTTTTTGAGTTGATATAATGACTAACTTTTTTTTACACCCAACTCTAAAGCACCACACCTTAGTACTAGTTAATTAATTGTATAATTGCCAGGCTATTTAATGGAGGTTACTGCACACTGCAATTTGTTTTCACTTGATAAAGCTCAGGATTGCCTGAGTGAAAGCGCTTGTGTGATTTTATCTGTGACTTTTGGAATACTTCAGAAATAAAAATACAGCCTTGTGGACTTTAGCAGAGTTCCGGTTCCTTTCTTCAAGGTCGTGGATTATTCTTTGCTTGTCTTTGGTTTTTTGTGCATTACTTCACTATAATCTGGGAGGGCCTTAACAGAGCTGTTTATTAGTGAGTTTAAAAACTATTGTTGAGAGAGAGACTGTAAGCATTTTGTCTTGGACCATCAAGCCCAGCACTGCTTATGCTCTATAGATCTGTAAGTAGGATTGTAGCACTGTGTTTTCTCTTAGGAATAGCTAAAGATTAGAAAGTTAGATTAAGTGTTTTTTTCTTTTACATCAGACCTGCCCTACTGTATTATTTTAAGTTTCTATGTAATCTCTGAACTCTTAGATATCGCTGTGGTGTAGTAGTATTGTCTTGCGTTGTTAATTATTCATTATTAAATATTTTAAAAACCTTTACCTGTGGCTGGTTTGTGTAAAAATAAGTAGGCTCTAGAGTACATTGCATATTTATAAAGTTTATTGTAATAAACCACTCTAATAAGGCTTAGACTGAATAGTCACATTACCAATTGGATAATAATATTGCACAGTAATAATAGGAAACCCTTTCAAGGGCCTTTGGGTAGCTGATAACTATTACCTGGTGATGGCAGAAATTACTACCATATAGTCTGGGTAAAGGAGCACAGCTGGTGAATCTGTGTCAGCCTTTCCCAGGAGTGTCTGTGAAGTTGTATAAATACTTATCTCAACGTGTGTGTGGGGTGTCAGCTACCTGGGCAGGGGCAAGAAGCACTGGTGGGAGCGACGGGGTACTGGAGGTTAGCTTGCCAGTTATGCTGAGATCTGGACACTATAGCTGTGCCAGTGGGGGGGTCTTATTGGGGACCTGGAGAGCAAGGGAGCAACCAGCCCCAGACTGACTGTGATCTCTGTGTGCACTTAAGGTAAATTGTACTTTATTGTGTGTATTAGTTATCCTTTCCTCTTCTATGAGATGACCTCCCTGGTGTTGGTGGTGAGGACTGAGGCTCCTCGATTGCTGGGCCAGGGCACGGTCATCACATATCTCCCCCCTAGAGAACTCAAGCTAGTTTTTCAAGTGACCCTTGAGAAATGCCGCTTGAGAAGGTTAGGTCTATCTGAGGGTATCTAACTCCATTCCCTGTCTTGAGAGTCTATCTGCAATGGCATTGCTAATGCCACTGCATTGCTGCACTGGCATATCATATGCTTGCAGCCCCAGGCACCATCTTAGCAACTTGGCATTTTGCTGACTGGCTCTGTTTAACCATGTTAGAGGGTTGTGATCTGTCATTACAGTGAATTTTCTTCTGCACAGATAAGGTTGAAGTTTCTGCAATGCCCGCACTATGGCTAGACATTCCTTTTCTACAGCTGCATAGCATTCTTCCCTGGGTTGGAGCCTACAACTGAGATAAACCACTGGGTTCTCTTCCCCCTCTGAATAAATCTGGCTAAGTACAGCCCCCACCCCATGGTTCGAAGCATCCACCTGCACAACAAAGTCTTTGCTGCAATCTGGACTGGCTAACACAGGGGGTCCTCCCAGAGCTTCTTTAAGCTTCTGAAATGCCTGCTCACATGCTGGGGTCCACACTTCCTTATCTGGTCTGTTCTTCCTTGTCATGTCTGTGAGGGGAGCAGCTATGGTACTATAACTAGGGACAAACTTTCTGTAGTACCCTGCTGTCCCTATGAATGTCCTCACCTGCTTTTTAGTAACAGGTGCAGGCCATGCCTGAATAGCTTTCACTTTGGCAGGTTCTGGCCTTATCTTACCACTCCCCGCTCTATGTCCTAGGTAGGAGACATCTGCCATACCCACCTGACAATTGTTTGGCTTAATGGTCAACCCTACCCTCTGTAGTCTACCCAGCACCTCCCTGACATGCTGAAGATGCTCTGGCCAGGAATGTCTGTAGATGGCAATATCATCTAGGTAAGCAAGGGCAAACCCTCCTGCTCCATGCAAGGATATTATTCACCAGCCTCTGGAAAGTCGCTGTGGCATTCTTCATCCCAAAGGGCATCTTTGTGAACTCATACCAGCCAAAAGGAGTCACAAAGGCTGACTTTTCTGTAGCACTGGGAGTCAAGGGCACCTGCTAGTAACCCTTGGTAAGATCAATGGTTGTAAAATACTTAGCCCTACCCAGCTGCTCTAGGGCCTCATCTGTTCTAGACATAGGGTAAATATCCGACTCTGTGTGACTATTTAATTTCCTGTAATCCACACAGAACCTGGTGCTGCCATCCTTCTTTGGCACCAACACCACTGGGGAGGCCTAGGGACTGTTGGACTCTTGTATCACCCCTAGTTCCAACATCTCCTGTACCTTTTCCCTCAGAATCTGTTTGACTCTCTCAGGTACCCTATAATGGGCCTGCCTAATAGGCCTTTGGGGTCCTGTATCCCACCTGGTGCTGCACCAGGTGGATTCTCCCTGGTTTCCCAGTGAACATGTCCCCAAATTCCTGCAACACTGCTCAGATTTCTCGAACCTGGGTAGGAGATAGCTGCTGGGATATTGCTACCCCTTCCACCAAGGTGTCAGCCAAAGCCTCACTGAGGAGAGCAGTCCCCAGATCTCCCTTAGACTCCTCCTGCAATCCACTGCAAGTGCTCAGCACAAGGGCCTCCCTATCATGGTAAGGTTTCATCATGATAACATGGTACAATTTGTACCCCTGCCATCTGCCTAGCATTTCCACCATGTAATTAACATCACTTACCTTTCTCACCACCTTGTAGGGTCCCTCCCAAGCTGCTTGCAGCTTGTTGTGTCTGATAGGAATGAGAACCATTACCTCCTGCCCCACAACATATTCTCCAGCTCAAGCATTTCTGTCATATCACACCTTTTTCTGTTGTTGGGCTTCTGCTCGGTTCTCCTGGGCCAAGCCCATGAGTTCCCTCAGCCTTGTCCTGAGGTTTAGGACATATGCCACAACAGACTCCTTGTGAGACTCACACTCACCTTCCCACTCATCTCGAATTAAATCCCTTCACCCTATGCCCATACAACTCAAAGGATGAAAAACCCATGGATTCCTGGGGAACCTCTCTGTAAGCAAACAACAGATAGGGCAAATATTTGTCCCACTCCCTCTTAAACTAATCTGCAAATGCCCATTGCATGGACTTGATTGTATAGATTAACTTCTCAACAAGACCATTAGCCTGGGGATGGTAGGGGGTGGTCTTCATGTGCTTCACCCCACAGGACTTCCACAGACAAGCCAGCAGGTCTGAAATGAAATTGTCACCCCGGTCAGTCAGTATTTCTTTTGGGAAATCCACCCTGCTGAAAATCTCTAACAAAGCATTTGCCACCTTCTCTGCCTCAATGGAGGACAAAGTCACTGCCTCAGTGTATCATGTAGCATAATCCACTACCACTAAGATATACTTTTTTCCCTGTGGAACTTGGGGTACTCAGAGGACCTACAATATCCATAGCTACCCTCTGAAATGGCTCCTCAATCACAGGCAAAGGCATCAAAGGAGCTCTCACCTTGTCTCCTGCCTTGCCTACCTTTTGGCACTGCTCACAGGTCCTGCAGTACCCTGTTACATCTCTGGAAATTCCAGTCCAATAGAAGTTTTGCATAATATGTCTCTTTGTAGTTTTATGCCCATATGACCTGCAAAGGGAATATCATGGGTTATGGCTAGAAGCACCAGACGGTAAGTGCTAGGCACTACCAACTGCTGTACTCCCTCACCTTCTAGCCCTCCATCAGGGGTCCACTCTCTGTATAGTAACCCTTTGTCCCAGTATACAGATTCCCCCTTCCCTTGAGAATTAGGTGCCTCCCCTGCCTCAGGGGTTGCAATGTAGGGTCTGAGAGATGAGCCTGTCTCAACTCCCTCCTTGTAACCCTTCCCAGCTCCCCTTCCACTGGAAGTCTGGCATCTTCTGACAGTGGTGCCTCACTGTCAGCTTGGGTACTACTACTCACCTCTACCCTTGCAGTTACCTTGTCCAAGGGAACATCAGTACCCACAAGCAGCTGTCGCTCACATTCAGATTCACTGCTACAGAGTAGCTTCCTCCCTGAAGTAACCACCTCAGCAGTCCTGGCTGCAAGTATGCAGTCAGTCTGGGTCTCCCCAGGCTACCAGACCCACATGCTTGTCTCCTAGCCTCACTGCATATAACTGCATAAGTGCATGGTACTGCCTCATCCGAATGCTTCCCTCTCAGGACATCTGCAGGATGGTAGTTCCGTACCCCGGTTGTCTCAAGACAACCCACTATTGGCATTTTGTCTTTCCCACTTACTGGCTCCCTCACCTTGGTCCCCACCTTGCCTCCATGGACACCTGTATGCCACATGGCCCCACTGGTTGCATTCAAAACATTTAACCCTAGCTCCTGGACATGTACCTGGACAAGTGGCTTCCCCTGCTACTGGTAGATTCTGTTGGGGCAGTCTGTGCTGCCCACCATGGGTTCCTTTAGACCCATGAGCAGTACTTAGGGTCCCCTTCCTGTGCAGGGTTGCCCTGCTGGCCAGGTATAGGTCTCCCTTCTTCCCCAACTCATCTGAAGTAGCACATTGTCTATCAGCTACCAGATCCTCATGTCCTCAGGCAAAGTGTTAAGGGCTTGTTCCCTCACCAAAAGGTCTGCCAGCCCTTCAAAAGTGGTGACCTGACATCCACTCACCCAGCTATGAAAATAAGTGCTCAGTTCAGCAACATATTCACATACATTTTTATCTGCCTTGCGTCTATGCTCACAAAACTTTTTCCTATACATTTCAGGTGTTAGCTTAAAACATTCTAACAGACATTTCTTTATAGCAGTATAATCAAAACAGACAGAGTCAGGCATTTGTAATATACAAGTTACAGCTTTCCATTGGAGTAAGGGGGCCAGGAACCATACCCAGAGCGTTTGGTCAACACTATACTGTTTGCATACCCTTTCAAACATGTGAATGAAACTATCAAAATTATCCCCCTCTTTAAATTTCAGAAGACATTTACTGACCTGTTGTGTTTCTGTGGTCCAGTTACTCCCTTCCCCATTACCTCCATGACTCTGGTGAAGAGTCATCATTTCCCTCTCATGCTTCCTCTGACACTCCTTCGCTTCAGCTTCTATCTCCAAACTCCTGGCCTCCAACGCAAGTCTCTTTAGCTCCAGCTGGATTTTTAAGTCCACTTCAGAAAGGTTGAGCTGCCCATTCTCCGAGGATATTGTATTTCCACTGCCAGTCTGATTGTCCTTTGCCAAAAGGTTGAGCTGTCCATTCTCCGAGGATGTTGTATCTCCACTGCCAGTCTGATTGTCCTCCTGGATGCTGTTTTCTAATGCAGCTGTAACCAAGGCTGCAATCAGGTCTGCCTTAGTCAGGTTTCCATGCGCCAGTCCCCTAGCCTAGCATATCTCCACCATCTGGCTCATTGTGAGCTTTCCATACTCCTGTGCTGACATGCTGCCTGCTCATCCTGACTTAATAAGCTAGCAAAAGAAATAAAACAATTGTGATCTGAACTCTGAGTATACACTGCGTGGCTGATTTAGAGTACAGAACACCTTCAGAGATCACTGTACATAAACTACAGGATTCACTCTACCCACACCACTACAAGCCAATTAGTATTTGCCAACTAATTAATATGTGATGTGGATATCCCACAGCTGCCAAACAGATATGTGAGGATATCTTATCCCAACCACTACCACCAGATATGTGACGACTGTGCCCTGGCCCACCAATCAAGGAGCCTCAGTCCTCACCACTAACACCAGGGAGGTCATCTCATATAAGAGGAAAGGATAACTAATACACATAGTAAAGTATAATTCCCCTTAAGTGCACACACAGATCACAGCCAGGCTGGGGCTGGTTGCTCCCTTGCTCTCCAGGTCCCCAATAAGACTCCCCACTGGCACAGCTATAGGGTCCAGATCTCAGCCTAACTGGCAAGCTAACCTCCAGTACCTTCTCTGTCCCACCAGTGCTTTGTGCCCCTGCCCAGGTAGCTGACACACCCCACACACTTTAAGATAAGTAGTTATACAACTTCACAAACCAACCAGGGAAAGGCTGACACAGATTCTCCAGCTGTGCCCCTTTACCCTGACTATACAGTAGTAATTTCTGCCACCAGCAGCTAATAGTTATCAGCTACCCAAAGGCCCTTGAAAGGGTGTCCTATTAATATTGTGCAATATTATTATCCAATTGATAATGTGACTATTCAGTCTAAGGCTTATTAGAGTGGCTTATTACAATAAACTCTATAAATATGCAATGTACTCTAGATCCTACTTACCTGTACACAAACCAGCCACAAGTAAAGGTTTTTAAAATATTTAATAATAAATAATTAACACACAAGACAATACTACTACACCACAGAGATATCTAAGAGTTCAGAGATCACACAGAAACTTAAAATAATACAGTAGGACAGGTCTGATGTCAAAGAAAAAACACTTAATCTAACTTTCTAATCTTTAGCTATTACTAAGAGAAAACACAGTGCTACAATCCTCCTTACAGACACATAGAGCATAAGCAGTGCTGGGGTTGATGGTCCAAGACAAACTGCTTACACTCTCTCTCTCAACAATAGTTTTTAAACTCACTAACAAACAGCTCTGCTAAGGCCCTCCCAGATTACATAATTTTGGCACTTAGGTTTTCTCAGTATACACATTACATCATTTTGACACTTAGTCTGGAGTTCCCAGGCCAACAAACAGCATTATTTAGCAATCTAACACCTGCTCAGGAAACTACAACAATAAAAGACATTTCACATGTACACTCCAGCAGTCATTCCTTAAGTTAAGACAATAGAAAGAATGTGTTCAGCCAGCCGTTTTGGCACCACCATTTAGATAATTGTAACTTCAAAGAACATTTGAAATGCTTAGCTTGGTTTTCCTTACAGCAGATGGCAATGTTGCAACAATCTTGAAGTTCACATTTTTACAATGTTTTCTTTCATTTAAGAGCACAAGCCTGTATTTTACATTTATATGTACAAATGATAGAATTATGTATCAAATTCTATTTGACTAGGCTGGCAGCCTTTGCCCATCTTTCCCCAATCTTCACAACATACAATATGGTGGTTGCATGAGTGTGCACACCATTAAAATGATACTTTGTTGAAGCACCTTGTAAGTAACTTACAGCAGTCACTCTCCTTGTGAAGGTATCTATCAGCATGGCACATCTTGACTTGGCATTATTTGGCCACTGTTCCTTGCAAAGGTCACCCAACTCTGTCAGATTGCAAGGGCAGCTCATGTACACAGCCCTCGTCAGTTCACACTGGGGGGTTTCTATCTGGTGTAGGTCTAGGCTCTGGCTGGGCCAACACATAACCATGAGTGTTTTCCAGTGGAGCCTTCTTAGGCAGCTTTGAATGTATGCTTTGGGTCTTTGTCATGTTAAAGGCTGACACCCCTCCCCATCCTCAGTGGTCTTGCAGATGGCTGATGGATCTGAGCCAGACATGGGTGTTATTTGGAACTGTTCAGAATTCCCACCACCATGACTACAGGCCCAGTTCTGGCTTTGGAACAGCATCCCCACAGCAAGCCATTGCACCAGCATGATTCACTATGGGGATGTTAGTCTTCAGGTTAAGAGAGGTATTGCTTATGCACCACACATACCTTTTGGTATTGTGACTGTGAGGTTGTTCCATAGTCTCATTACACTGTAACACATTTTCACACATGTCTTTTGGAGACTTGATGTGCTGTATTGCAAATTGTATCCATCACTGGATGTTTTTTTGGTGTGGGGAAATGCTTCCATCTTCTGACCCTACCCCATAGGCCAGACGTATGCAGAATATGGGAGGGTGTTCTCACATGTAGTACACAACACCAGTATTTGCAAGAGATTCCTGCAACTCCCTCAGTGTTGCTGTTTGTCTTCTGGCAGCCTCCCTGACCAGGTTTTGACATGTCTTGTCATCAATTTTTGGAGGGATGTCAGGTTCTTTTCAACAGCACTGGTTTCCCATATTCAATCCACTTTTTCACGACTGTCTCCACTGTGTTCCATGGTGTATACAATGCTGTGGTAATGTTGTTGTATCCTACTTCTGACTGATACCTTTCAAATATGAGAACCCTTTGCTGCTTTGTAAGCTGTCTGCAAGCCATGGCTGTTGCTGTTGCTGGCAACTGAGCAAATGACATAAATATCCTACTTGGACAGCAGACTGTTATTTGGTGTTACTCAGAGTGCCTTTACTTGATGGCCGGTGTGTACCCAAGCAGACTGGATGCTGTCAGTAAATCACAAGCTGCTGCAATTAAATATTATTTGAATGGTGTGCACATATATGCATCCAGCTTATTGTAAGGTTTGTATACTCCATATTTGGTGCCCAACAGATTGATTGGTTTTACAAGTGAATCGTTCATGTCATAGGTCACATGACAGGTTGGAAAAGGTGTGGATTGACATTGTGTTCTCACTATATATATATATATATATATATAGATATATATATATATATATATATATATATATATATATATATATATATATATCACAAACACCTGGCATCTTAACAGGGGTGTGTACACTGTTTATAGCCACTGTATGAGAGTAATGTTTCACACATGTCCCTACCTTAGGCCGTTTACCCCCCCCCCCCCATTTTGTTGGTCTCTGTCCAGAAGTCTTTCACTGACAGGTTGTGAGGTATGCTACAGGAATGCTACATTCTCTTCAGATAGGCCCCTGTGGTGACCACTGTGATGTACTGCAGTTAACCCCATCACAAGTCCATATGCACATAAAGCAAAATGGCTATGAGTGACGGTTGTGTGCATGGTACAGTGCATGGCCTTCACATGCCTGGGATATTGGCAAACCACAACAGAACAATTCCATACTGACCAGCTTCAGGCTGCCATCCCAGATGCAGACCGGAGAGACCTAGATAGTTGTGGGAGAGAAGTATTGTCAGCAGACTCACATGTGTCATTGGTATAGGATGGATGCAGCATGTCTGCACATTTACAGCACAACCCCCAATACTACACAATTTGCTGTCCTTCACCATAGATGTGAACTTTTGTGCATTAGAAAACCTCATCCACAACTGCAATCTGACCTGACACATGCACGTAGATACTCTACAAAGACAAGTATGTCTGCTACACTAGTCTAGTAATCTCCACTGGGGCCTTAACTGCACATTCCTCATCCATTGTCTGGGTGCAACCCACCTCCAGCATGTGGGAAGTCTGTACCCTGATGTTGTACTGGGAAGGGTGCCCCAAGGTTGCTGATGAGCTCCTCGGAGGGTGTCAGTGGGGGCTGTATGGCTGCCCACTGGTGGCTGTGTGGTCCCTGGCCACTGTAGCAGCCCTTTGCCGGTGATGGCATATGAGGTCATTTGCATGATGCCGGACCTGCTCATATGTACGTGCATGCAGGACGATATCATTTACCCTGTGGACAAGGTTGTCCCCAGGTCGGTCCTCTCCCGCAGATGTTGCTGGCTCTGGCCAAACATTATGACATGGTTCTGTAGTCTGGCTTATATGATTTTATTTGTCTTAGCCGCTGAGAAAGTTGACTTTTGCTGATGCAACATTGCACCTGGAAGACATAAAAAGGGAAACACATCACAAGACCTCATACATTTGGCAAAAGTATGTACAGAACCTGCACATCTACATTGAATACCAGTAGCCACCACTCACAACCACACCATACCCCTGTAATCTATCAGCACTGTATCAGCTTGCATTGCACTCCTGGTCCTGATGTGTCATATTCCCCCCAATGAGGGCTAGTTAATTTCAGAATCCTCTATTCCTCATTCATGTCTGTGTAAAGGGATGGCATTGGCCATCTTCCATGTTGATGGGGTGTGGATGGTGCTGAGGCTTAGTGTGACTACAGTGTGCAATGGAGTTGGGAGCACATGCCTGAGTTCATGTAGGATGTGGACAGGGATGTTATCAGGTCCCATGGATACTTACATTTGTTGCCTTTCAGTAGGCAATATGTACCTGCTCACTGGGGATGAGGGGAGGGGTGTGGGTGCTGTGCATATCCACCTATAGTGATGCTGAGCCAGGGAGTTGATGTTGCCCTAAACGTGTTTGCAGCAGGTTGGCTATAGCTATGTTGTGTGTGCATGTGGTCTGATTGACCACCATTACAGGATGGGTTGGTTTGTTGCCTCTGAGATTGCAGACATATGTGAAGATGGCCTTGTGACTGGCCTTGGTGGATGTGTCCAATTTGTACTCATAGTTAGCCTTACAGTACTCTACCTGTGACCTTATATGCTTGATCAGACAAAGGCTGACTTGATGCCAAGTTGGTACCTGCTCCTAATTTGCCCTGCACAGCCAATATAGGGACCAAGTCTGCAGTTTGTGTATTGCTGCTGTCCAGCAAAGGGGATTACTCTACTTTGGTGGAGGCAGGTTTTACAAGTAAGGTATTGCTGGGTCCATGCAGCTATGTTGGTGTTCATATAGCTTTTGTAGTAGGCATGGACACACAGTCATAACACAGTTATACATCTCTCCAATTTCAAACAGATAATCATGCTTATTGTAGTACCCATGGCTGTGTCAGGGCAATGCAACAACCAGTAGCTGTATAAATGTCACTCTGTTGGACACACAGTAACTAAGATTATGCATGCATACATGTGCAGTTTTATTTAACTGATATTTTGCATCCCATTTCTGTTGTTATGAGGCAGCCAGATACTACTACTCATACTGACATGTGCACAGGTAATACCTGATATACAATTCTGTTCTGTGTCAGTATGGCACACTGTATTCACATTCTTGTTGCCCAGTCATTCCTCTCAACCCATTAGAGCAGGACATCTGTAGGACGCCACACATATATGGGGGAATGGGGTAAAATTAGTGACACTGTCTTAATATTGTAACACACCTGAGTCATTCGATAGCACAGTAGCATTTGCATTGACAGACATACCCTGGAGGATGTCCAACACTCATATGGCAGGAAGAGAAGAGAAAGGCTAGGGGTGTGGTAGTGAGGGTAAGAGCTTTTAATGTTGGCAGTATGACTGGTATAGGGACAGAGCTAGCTGATATGATGGCCAGATGAAGGTGGATATATTGTGTGTGCAAGAGACCAGATGGAAGGGGAGTATGGCTAGGTGTATTGGAGGCAGATCACAATTGTGCTACCACAGTGTGGATGGGAGGGGAAAGGGGGTAGGGGTTATCCTGAAGGAACAGTATGACAAGAGTGTTTTTGGAGGATGACATGAGTGTCTGATAGAGCGAGGTTTATAAATCTGGAAATTGATGGTATAATGATGAATGTTGTTAGTGCATATGCTACACAAGCTGCTTGTGCGATGGATGAGAAAGAGAAATGTGAAATCAGTTGTATGATGTGGTGATGACTGTACCCAAGGGTGAGAGAGTGGTGATTGCAGCAGATGTCAATGGCCATGTTGGTGAAGGGAATAGAGGGGCTGAGGAAGGGATGGGTATGAATGGTGTTAAGCAAAGAAATGTAGACAGTGAGATGGTAGTGGATTTTGCAAAAAGGATGGGCATGGCTGTGGTGAATATATACTATATCAAGAGGGAGGAGCATTGGGTGACATACAAGAGTGGAGGGAGATCACACAGGTGGAATATATCCAATGTAGGAGGGCCAGTTTGAAGGCAATTGGAGACTGTAAAGTGGTGACACGGGAAAGTGTAGTAAGACAGCAGAGACTGTTGGTCTGTAAGATGACGTTGATGATCAAGAAGAGGAGGTGTGTAAGGGCAGCACCAAGGATCCAGTGGTGGGAACTGGAAAAGGGTGATTGTGAGGTGGAGTTCAGGGAAGAGTTGAGAGGCACTGGGTGGCAGTAATGATTTACCAAATATCTGACTAAGTACAGCAGAGCTACTAAGGGAGATGGCTAGAAAGGTGCTTGGTGTGACATGTGGATGGAGGAAGGAGTACAAGGACACCTGGTGGTGGACTGAGGAAGTACAGGACAGTATACAGAGAAAGAGGTTGGGGATGAAGGAGTGGGATTGCCAGGGAGATGAGGAAAGTAGATAGGAGTATAAGGAGATGAGGTGCATGGCAAAGAGAGAGGTGGAAACAGTTAAGGATGAGGCATACAAAGACTTGTATGACAGGTTGGACACTAAGGAAGGATGAGAGGACTTGTACTGGTTGGCTAGACAGAGGGACTGAGCTAGGAAAGATGTGCAGCAGATAAGGGTGATAAAGGATAATGAGGGAAACATACTCACAAGCAAGGAGAGTGTGTTGAGCAGATGGACAGAGTACTTTGAGTGGCTGATAAATGAAGAGAATGAGAGAGAGATGGTTGGATGATGTGGGTATGGTGAATCAGGAAATGCAATGGCTTACCAAGGAGGAAGTAAGGATAGCTATGAAGAGGATGAATACTGGAAAGCCTGTTGGCCCACATGACATACCTGTGGTAACATGGAGGTGTTTAGGGGAAATGGCAGTGGTGTTTTTAACCAGATTGTTTAATTATATCTTGGAAAGTGAGAGATTGCATGTGGAATGGAGAGAAAGTGTTTGTGTACCATTTTAAGAATAAGGTGTATGTGCAGAGCTGTAGTAACTACAGAAGGATAATAATAATCATTCATAGCATGAAGTCATGGGAAAGAGTAGTGAAAGCTAGGTTAAGTAGGGAGGTGATGAGTAGTGGTCAGCAGTATGTTTTCATGCCAGGTATGAGCACTACAGATAGAATGTTTGCTCTGAGAGTGTTGATGGAGTAGTTCAGAGAAGGGTAGGAGTTGCTTTGTGTCTTTCTGGATGTAGAGAAAGCATATAACAGAGCGCCTAGAGAGGACTTGTGTTATTGCATGAGGAAGTCATGAGTGGCAGAGATATATGTAAGACTGGTACAGGATATGTACAAGAGTGGTGTGATAGTGGTGAGGTCTGCGGTAGGAGTGATGGATGCATTTAAGGTGGAGGTGGGATGACATCAGGGATCAGCTGCCCTTTCTTATTTGCAATGGTGATGGACATGTTGACAGACTAGATCATACAGGAGTCCCTGTTGAATATGATGTTTGCAGATGACATTGTGATCTGTACTGAAAGTAGGCTACAGATTTGAGAGACCCTGTAGAGATGGAGATGTGCTCTAGAGAGGAGAGGAATGAAGGTCAGCAGGACTAAGACAGAATATCTGTGTATGAATGAGAGGTAGGGTAGCGGACTGTTGATGATGCAGAGAGTAGAGTTTGAAAAGGTGGATGAGTTTAAATGATTGGGATCAACATTTCAGAGTAATGGTGACTGTGGAGGACAGGTGAAGAAGATAGTACAGGCAAGATGGAGAGGGTGGAGAAGAGTGTCAGTACTGATTTGTGACACATGAGTACCAGAAAAAGTGAAAGGGAAGCTGTACAACAGGGCAGTGAGACCAGCTATGTCATATGGGTTGGAGACAGTGTCATTAACAAAATGGCAGGAGTCAGAGCTGGACATGGCAGAGTTACAGATGTCAGCATTTGCACTAGTTGTGACAAGGGTGGACAGGATTAGCAATGTGTATATGACAGGGTCAGCCCTTTGACGGTTCTGAGACAAAGCCAGAGAGGCAAGATTACATTGGTTTGGACATGTGCTGCAAAGGGATGCTGAGTTTATTGAGAAAAGGATGATAAGGATGAAGCTGCCAGGTAAGAGGAAAAGTGGAAGGCCTCAGATAAGGTTTCTGGATGTGATGAGAGAGGACATGCAGGTGGTTGGTGTGACAGAGCAGGATGTAAAGGACAGGTAGAAATAGCAACTGATGATCCACTGTGGCAACCCCTAATGGGAATAGCCAGAAGAAAAAGAAGGAGATGTTGTAATGTCAGTCTTCACAGATCTGCCAATGATTTGCTAGACATAACATAACTATGTGAGTAAATTACTACAAATATGAGGCACACATATGGTCAGTGTGCATAACACTGCACAGTTTAATGGTATGAGCTAAGTATATCACATGCAATTCAACACACATGCGCAACAGTACTTTACTATGCAAATACCATGTATAGGTCTCTCACATTTCTGAGACAACTAAGTATATCATAGTTGCATTCACAAGTAAGATATGGATATGTACGACATCCCAGTATCTGGTCTAGCAATGTCACAATTGATATTGTTCAGCACACACTTTAGTAGTAGTCATATGTGAACCATCCTTTCCTGGGATGACTCAGAGGCCTGACCTATGATCTATGTCACTGCAGACAGACCCAGATGCTATGGTCATAGGTTCTGATCAGCAATATATCAGTACAGCAAGTCTTGTTGAGGCATATATGTTACAGTTCATATTTCCCATTCTTACATACCTCCTACTGCAGTCCATTACATGCTTACTTGTTTGACATACCTGTTTGTTTTATTTAAGTGTAGGTGGTTATGTCTTGCTTGGTTTTTATTTTTCTTTTCGCTCTCTCTCTCTTTCTCTCTCGCTCGCTGTCAAGGATGTAGGGTGTACAACTGCTTTGCATAGGCAGCAGCTTGCCTTTTGTAGGTAATGCCTATGAGCAGCTGATGGCCTGTGCACCAATTGGTGTCCCCCACTTGCTAATTGCATGCTAGACAGCTGTGTTGTTATTGATATAGCCAATGGCATTGCAACACACTCCTATCATTGAGTATATCATGTGAGCATTGACCCTTTTCCTTGCCAGTGAGGAGGACTTCATGGAGGTGTGTGAAAAACAGCATCACAGAGGGTATTTAGAAATACCTCTTACAACTAATACTGTGGAGGTAGGCCAACAAAATGGGGGAGATGTTCCAAACATAGGGACAGAATGTAAGTATTGCTGTTATACATTTGGATTAATGATAGTCTAACAGTGCTTATGTAGACATGGAGTTTCTGTGCGATTTTAACTCTGACAGTGTTATGTGTATGACATAATTCTCACCTGTAGGGCTATCCGCAGAATGGTCAGAATTTGGACTCCTATGTTTGGTGTGTTCCTCAGACATTTGTTGTCTTTGGAAGATCAGTAGCATACTCTGGGCATTGCAGTCAGTAACTGCTAACATCCATTTGTGTTTCTGACCTCATATCCCTCAGAAAATATATGTTACAACTAATCCTGTTACAACAGCAACATTCACAGTTTATAATAGCAATATTTCAAATATGCCCCTGTTTTTGGGCCTCTGTCCCACAATTATGTCAGGATTTGTCCAGATGTCATGCAGTAAGAGGTTGATAGGTATGGTATATGATTATTTAGTGCCTACATTCCTGACATTCTCCCAGTGATGTATCAGACTGCCAGAGATGTTATGTGGAAGAGGCCTTATATATGAGGGGAAAGCCTGGACATTCTGTGGGACTCTGTACAGTTGAGAGGTCTGTGTATTTCTGGCAATTGTTGACAGACTGTCAGGACTGTGTAGCAGTGTATTGTGTCAATGTTATTTGGCCTGTGCATGGAGGAGTGTGGATGTATGTGTTATGGCTCCTTTTCTATCTGCCTATGCATGCTGCTCCTGTTTCTGGTGGTCTATCTGCTTATACGTTTGTAGGGGTACTGAGACATGTCTTATACCATAGTCAGGCATCATAGTACACTGTGAATTGAGTCAGTATATGTGGGGGTAGTGTATGAGTGGCAAACATGTTGAGATGTTTTTGTTCACAAAGTCCTTATACTGGACTGTTCCTTTGGCTTGCTGGTATGTCACTCTGACTGTGGTTGAATTGGTTGTGGGTATGCACTTTCACACTGGTGTCTGTTTTACAGTGCTGTGACATCCCTGTAGTCCCTGATATATTTGCCAATGCATGTGTAATTCCCCCTAGCAGATTTGGGTTAGTATTGTGTCAGTCTGATAGTAGTATGGACAGTGTTTGGTGACATGCTTAGCAGCTCAGTGTAGTTTCCCTAATGTGATATTATGTCCAGATATTTGTAGGATATAGTGTTGCCTGCCCCCAGTAAGTGTTGTGTATTTCTGATACATCAGTAGGCTGATGTGAGGATTTCAGTCACTAACTAGTGGGAAGTAATTGAGTGTTGGACTTGTGCTATTTCAGTCAATATATGTTGGGACAGGCATGAGAGTGTTACTGCAGCAACTGTGTCAGCTTATCTACTCCAGTATTTCAGATATGTTCCTATTTCCATGGCTTTCTCCATCCACTTTGTCAGGCCTGGTCCATGTTCATTGCACTAAGGGGTTCTGAACCTACCTTGGAACTCTCTGGATTGTTGCAGTATGTCCAGGTTTATTGCTGACATTCCTGGACTGTTCCACAGATGCATTATTTTCATATCCCTGGTAAATCACTGTGATGATCTGAGGATTTCTGATAGTACATGATGACATATATTTCAGTTTCAGAACTTCTATCCTTTGGAACATGTATGTTGAAACAAACCCTGTCACTATGGCAACATTCTACATTTATAAGAGCGATATTTAAAATATGTCCCTAATTTTATCCTATTGTCCCCCCATTTGGACAGTCTTGTGCCAGATTTCTTGCAGTAAGAGGTTGGTAGGTATGGTTATGAGGTATGACTCCACTACATGTTATGAGTATATATATATATATATATATATATATATATATATATATATATATATATATATATATATATATATATATACATATATGTGTGTGTGTGTGTGTGTGTGTGTGTGTGTGTGTGCATATATATATATATATATATATATATATATATATATATATATATATATGTATAGTTTCTTTATATATATATATATATATATATATATATATATATATATATATATATATATATATATATATATATATATATATATATATATATATATATATTGTATATGTATGTCAGTGTTTATATTAAATATATATTTGTCCATATATATCCAACTCATTACATATATACATGTGCATATGTATAAATACAAAACCTGACTGATTCTACAGAATCTTTTCCCTACTGTTGAATGAGCATATGTTGGAAAAAGCATCAGCAATCCCTACAGCTCAAATGGTGTAGTGGTGCATTACTCTGACTATGGTGTACAGGGCCCTGGTCAAGATAATCTGGAAGGGCTGATAATTTTGTTGCTCTTACACCCGCATTAATTCTTTAAAAGAGAAGAAAAAGGGGTGCTAGGAAAGTGGTGAAAAAGGGGCACGCAGAGGAAAGAACAATATGAAAGATAGCTACAGATGTGCAGGACGGGTATATGGAAGATCCATAGCTGTCCATTTCTTATGCAGCAACAGCTGTGCATTTGTACAGAATTTGTAGGTGAATTTGGACACTCAAACCCCAGAGAGAGGAGTGAGGATAACAGAAATGTGTTGTTAGACCTGCTAAGCATAGCTGAGCATTGATAACTATTGCTCACAGCTCATTCTCATAACATACCACACTAATGTCTTTAGTTAGTAAATGTATGTGATTTCCTTTACATGACATGGCTGTATGTGCTTTCATTACAGTAGCAAGGGGTGTAACTATACTGTATGGGACACATGTATACATGGGTATTTTCACATGTTATATGCACTTACACTCCCATTTTACATAAGCTATACTACCCTGGATGACAAAAATAACTTACCACATATTTTAATATGAACATAGTACTTTTAACACTGTTATCCCAGTGTATGCCTGCATGCAGAGGTGGGACTCTGACCACTACACTATCTTGGTTTGGGGATTTGAGCTGTATATTTTTATTTATCACCAATTGGATATTAATATTATATTACTATATTAAATGGAGAGTATTGAGGTTTTCAGCAATGTCATTGAGGACTGCTGTCATGACATAATGGCATACATTTCAGTTTCAGACTTGTATCCTTCTGAACATTAATGCTAATAGATAACCTGTTTTCTATCAACTTTCTGTCTGTCCTCTGTGCAGATGGGATGACACCGCTACTCATGCTGTGGTTGACTACACTGCAGAATGGGTCTGAGAACCCAAGTCTTTGTCCATGTTGGATGCAGCCAGGAATGGTGTCAGGGCTATGCAGACATCTATGTTTTGCCTTTGAGAGGACATTATAGACCTGCTTCCTGATCATGAGTGGAGGGGGGCAGGTGCTGTATATGCACATGTGTTCCTATGGAGGGACAGGGGGGTGATGTTTTCACTTCAGCCATTTGCCTATATCCATGGCATATGTGTATGTGGTGTTATTGACCACCACTACAGAGCAGATGTGTGTGTTGCCTCTGGACTTCCAGACACAGGTCTGGAAGGCCTAGTGATTGGCCTTGGTGGATGTCTCCAGGATGCACTCAAAGACAGCCTTAGGGTACATCACCTGTGACATTATTTGCTTGTGCAGAATAAAGTGACATGGCTTCCAATGAGGCACCTGTTCCTTCTTAGCCTGTCCTGCGATTATTTCCACCTATGATGGTAGTTGTGTATTGCTGCTCTCCACCACAGGCATTCAGCCTACCTTGAGGGGGGCTTATGTTGTTCTGTCTGGTATTGCTGAAGCCATAAAGCTATGTAGATACCCACATAGTATTGTTGTCTGGGCCTGGACACTGCTGCTATTTCCAATATATGGGAAGCCCTTCATGTGAGCCTTGTCCCTTTTCCTTGCCTGTGGGGGGGCATTATGGAGGTTTGGGGGCTACAGCTTCACAGACAGTAGGTGGAAATACCTTACAGGACAGGACATATGGAGACAGCCCAACAACATGGGAGACAAAGCTCCAGACTTGGGTACAGATTGTGTGTCATTAATGCTGTTATACACATGGATGGTTGCTAGATTAACAGGGTTTGTCTGGAGATGCATTTACTGGGTGACTTGACATCTGACAGTGATATGCCTCTGACATACCTCTCAACTGGCGTGTTGCCCACAGACTGGCTAGATCTTTGCCTGTTATGTTTTTGTCTGTTCCTCAAACAATGTCTGTTTTTGTGGGGTTGGTAGGATAATGTGAGGATTGTAGTCAGTAACTGCTGATATCCATTGGTGTTCCAGGCATCATATCCTTCATGGATGTTATGTTACAACAACACATGTAACACCAGCTACTGTTTCAGTTTGTCTCACCATTAAGTGTGATATGTCCCTCTTTCCAGCCCCCTGTCCCACAAGTACGTCATGCATTGTCCAGATGTCCTGCACTACAAGGTGCAGAGGTATGGTATATCATTAATTACCAATTGCATTCCTCTTATCATGCCAATGATCTGGCAGACTCCTGGCCATGGTATGCAGCAGTTGCCAGGATTATGGTTCCACACCATGATAATTCTGTGGAAATCTGTACATATGACAGTTATGTATGTCTGGCCATTGTGAACAGACTGCCAAAATTGTGCAGCAGTGTTGTGTGTAGATGTTTGTTGGGCTGGGTAGGGAGAGTAGTACATGTGAGTGCCATACATCCTTTACCCATTTGACTCTGCATGCTGCTACAGCTGTTGGCAGTCTATCAGGTCTTTATGCTTGTGGGGGCTGACTGTGAAATGTCCTGTAATACCTCAGGATTCTCAGTACACTGTAAATTGGGCCAGTATTTGTCAGTGTATCGTGTGACTGGCAATCATGATATGTTTGTTCAGACAGGCGTTCTACTCTAGAGTTCATTTTGGGTACTGGTATGTTGCTGTAACTGTGGTGCAAATGATTTTGGGTGGACATTTTTGCACCACTATCTGCTTTTTACTACAGTTCCATCCCTGTAGTGCATGCTATATTTGAATATACATAGGTAATTGCCCAGAGGTGATGTGGGGGAGTGTCATGTTGGTCTTACTGCACTTCACAAGGTGCTGGGTGACATGTTTGGCAGCTGTCAGGGTATTTCCATTCTGTTACATCACTGTGGTCATACCTCTACACTGTCCAGAGGCCCAGACACTGTCCAGATGTGTGGCTCATATGTTTGGTCTGTTCCCCAGAGATCTGCTGTCCTTGGCTAATTAGTAGGATATTTTGAGAATGCAGTCAGTAAATGCTAACATCCATTGGTGTTACTGACTTCATATCCCTCAGAAAAGATATGTAACAGCAAAGCTGGTAACACCAGCAACTGTCTACATTTATAACAGCAATATGTCCAATATACCCCTGTGTTTGGGCCTCTGCCCCCCAATTATGTCAGGCTTTGTCCAGATGTCATACACTAAGAAGTTCAGAGGTATGTAGTATCATTATTTATTGCATTCATTCCTGCTACCATCCCAGTGATGTCTTAGACCCCCCAGACATGTAACAGGGAAGCGGCCATTGATAAGAGTCCTGTGCCTATACATTCTGAGGGAAACTCTACATTTGAGTCTGTGTATGCCTGCCCATTGTTAAAAGACTGTCAGGACTGTGTAGCAGTGTAGTGTGTATGTTATTTGGGCTGTGTAGAGAGTGGGTACATGTGAGTGTCATGGGCCCTTTCTATCTGACTGTGCATGCTGCTCCAGTTTCTGGTTCCCTATTGCCTGTATATGTTTGTACTTGCAGACCATGACATATCCCATAACACAAACGCAATAAAGTTTTAATATAAAAGAACAGAGCTTGCAGACATATATATCTTATGACTTATGATAGTCAGTATTAAACATATTCCTGTGGATTAGTGACTTTGCTTTTTTGTCTTGAATTATTTTTGCCACTTTCCACTTAACCAGCTTTACTTACTTTGGACTTTTTCATATCCCGCAACACCTCAATATCCCCACTACACTGTGACCTGTGGCAGTATATGTAGGGGTAATGTGTGAGTGAAAACTGGGGTATTGTTGCTCACACAGTCATTATACCGTAGTGTTTAGTTTGCTTACTGGTATGTCGCTGTGACTGTGGTGCAATTGGTTTGGGGTATGCACTTTCACACCAGTGTATGTTTTCCAGTAGTGTTACATCCCTATAGTGCCTGTTATATTTGCTAATGCATGTGTATAGCCCCACAGCTGCACTTGGGAAGTGTTATGTCAGTCTGATTGTAGTTTGGACATTGCTCAGTAGCTCAGTGTAGGTTCCGTAATGTTGTGTTATGTCCACATATTCATAAGATGTCCAGCTGTCTGGCCAATAACTTTGGTCTGGTCCCCATAACTGTTGTGTATCCCTGACACATTGGTGGGATGATGTGGGGATTGAGGTCACTAACTAATGAGAAGCAATTGAGTCCTCGAATTGTGATATTTCAGTCGTTATATGTTCGGACATACAGTGTTACTACATCAACTTTCTCAGCTTAACTACTCATGTATTTTGGATATGTCCCTATTTTCAGGCCTTTGTCCCCCACTTTGTCAGGCTTGGTCAAGATTCATTGCACTAAGGGGTTCTGAACATACCTCTCCACTGCCAGGATTTTCACAAAATGTCCGGATGTTTGGCCCAAACTTTTGTTCAGTTCCACAATTTATTTGTATTTATCTCGTAAATCACAATGATGATCCAAGGATTTATGTCAGTAAATAATGACATAACATTTCAGTTTCCATCTTCATATCCTTCAGTAATTGTCTGCTGAAATGCATCCTGTTGCTGTAGCAAATGTCTTCACTTGTAACAGCAATATTTGAAATATGTACCTATATGTGGCCCATTCCCTCCCCCCATTTACAGCCTTTGTACAGGTTTATTGCACTAACAGGTTGATAGGGATGGTTCTAAGGTATAACTGCACTGCATGTTATAGACATACATATATATTTGTTTTCCTTCCTTTATATTTTATATATATATATATATATATATATATATATATATATATATACATATATATATATATATATATATATATATTATGACTCTACTTTTTCATATATATGTTACATCAGACATATATATATATATATATATATATATATATGTGTGTGTGTGTGTGTGTGTGTGTGTGTGTGTGTATATATATATATATATATATATATATACATATATATATATATATATATATATATATATATATATATATATATACACAACATATGAATGATTCCACAAAGCTTTCTCCCTAATGTTGTATGCCTCTGTTGCATGATATGTTTGAAAAAGCAGCATTAATTCCTACAGCTGAGAAGGTGTAGTGGTGCATTTCTCTGAACTCTAGTGTTCAGGGTCATGGGTTTGACACTTGGGACTGCTGCTTTTTTTCATTAATGTTCAATGACCAGAATGCATGATATGTTTGTTAAAGCATTACAAGTGCTCACAGCTCAGATGGTGTAGTGATCTTTTGCTATGATTGTAGAGGATAGTTTCCTAGGTTCGAGACTTGACAGGGCTGACTATTTTGTTGCTGGGCAGAACAAGGTCTGATGGATACAGAGTGATTATGGCACATTTAAGCGTATTATACTTATAATTTTATATTATAAAATAGTATTTTTATACACATTATAATTTTACATTTACCTTCCATGACATCCCCCTATGTGCTTTCATTAAATTATATTCTTGTGTGACTATACTTTATGGGGCACTTGTGTTTATATGGGGGTTTCACATCTTTTCTACACTGACATCTCACTTTTGGAACTGCTGCACTACCCTGCATGACAAAAAAAATGCTACATAATTTAAGTTTACTAAAATAATTTTAACAGTACTTTTACATAAGAAAGTAAGTTGCTTGTCTTGGTACTCAAACCATAAATACCTGTATGCAAAGCCATGACTCTAACAACTACACTATCTCAGGTAGAAATTTTACCTGTATATTTGCATTTAGCTCCTATGGGATGTTTAAGCTATGCTAAGCGGATGGCCATAACATGCATACCCACTCAGTTACACTTAAACATTCCTTAGGCTAGTTAAAAATAGCATATATTATTATTATATTATTATGAGTGTGTATTGTGGTGTTTTGACAACTATTTGGGACTGCAATTATGAAATACTGGCATTCATTTGGCTTTCAGGCATCTGTCCTTCAGGGACTCATGCTAATACATATCCTGTTATCTATCAACTTCCTAAGTGTGTGAGGGCAATTTTTCAGGCATGTTCAGGATGTAGTATTTATTCCCCCCATCATTTGTGTCTTTGTTAACATGCACTGCTGTAAGGGAATATTGGCATACGTTTGCTTTTAGACTTCTACCCTTACATAATTCATGCTAATGCATGACCTGTTCTCTATCAACTTTCTAATTTTGTGGGAATATATTTTTGCTTTTTCACTTTTGGGGGACTTATCCCCTATTATGTGTGCATTTACACACATTTCCTGCTTTAGCAGGTTGCAAAAGTGTCATATGGCACTTTAGCAATGCAGGGGGGGGGGGCACAGAGCCTGTCACACACCCCCTGCATTGCTTTCTTTTTGCCAATTTTTATTTCAGTGTATGCGGACACTGAAATGATCATTCTTTCATTTCAGTGTCTGCGGACAATGAAATACTGGCATAATATTAGAGCAAAGCTCTAATATTATGCCATTTCAGCTTAGAAAGTGCCATTTGGCACTTTCTGACTGCAGGGGGCATGTTTAGTGTCCGTGCACAACTTGGACACTCCCCCTGCATTCATTCACAGTCTGTGTCCGTATAGGAAGTACAGCAGTGTGCCTTCATGAATATTCAAGTTGCTCTGCTGTTCTAAATGGACATGAACCCCTCCGTGCAAGAATAGTCTTATTCTTGCACGGAGTTTGTTGAATCTGGGGCATATGATCAAAGTTTTGAAACTTCAAACATTTTGAATGGAGATCGCTGTACAATGTGGAATGGGAAATTTACCATTTTCCTCACTGTAGTGCAATCTTGGATTTGGTATATTTAATTAGCAGGGGGTGTGGGGGTGCATGGGGGCTTGGCTGCTCCAAAAACGTAAAAAAAAATTTTTCTAATTTTTTTTTTTTTATTTAATTTTCGACGTTTCATAACTTCGATCATGTGGTCTGGCCCATATGAATTTGCTAATCTGAAGGGGATCCGAATATATTTATATATATATATATATATATATATATATATATATATATATATATATATATATATATATATATATGGGTTCACTATAGAATCTTGAAATACTGAAATCCTGAATTTCAGTATTTCGAAATTCTATAGCCGAAAGCTTTATATCACGAAACCCCAGAAACGTGAAATTCAAAATCCTGAAGTTCGGAGATTTTGAAATAGCGCTTCTGGTATTGCATTGCATGAATGGATAGGTGTAAGTTCAGGTAAGTATATATGCATAAGTGTGTTGTTAGGGACTTTAGTGTATGTTAGTGTGTGTTGTGGCTGTGATGTGTGTGTGTGAGGGGCTATGAAATGTGTGGGTGTGAGTTACCTTTGTGTGTGTGATTGTGCGATCTCGGAGTTAGTATATATAAGTGGAGGAGTGGGGGGGTGCAACCTCCCTCATGGGGGGGTGCAGTGTCTGTAGTGTAAGATTGTATGTTTTATTGTGGGGGGGGGACATTATGTGTATGTGTGTGGCGTGTTTGTATTGTAGGTTCGCGATTTTAAATTTCATGGTTCTGGATTTTTGGGGTTTAAAGCTTTCGGCTATAGAATTTCAAAACACTGAAATTCACAATTTCAGTATTTCAAGGTTCTATAGTGAACCAATATATATATATATATATATATATATATATATGTATGACAGTCAAAAGTCATTAGTGCTAGGTGGAGTTTTAAATTGTCCCAGCTTCGAAGAATGGAGTAGATAATGTATGCATTTAGTTTAGATTTAAATTTATTTGCATTACCCCCACTAGTACCATTCCACCAAAGAATGACAGCTAAAAACATCCTTCACATTAAATGACACTTCACAGAGTGTAAATAATTTCTGAATACCCCATTTGCTCGAGTTTATGTTTCCACATCTTCAGTTGTCTTGCTTCTTACTAATATTAATGCACTTTTACAGATTTCCCAATACCTCTAACAAGTAATATTATGAGGTTAAAATTAGTTGTGTAGGACATTGTAAGATTCTTTTATATGCACATTTTCATAAAGAAACTACTTAATGGCTTTTACTCCTTCATACCATTATATGTACATCATGTTTTCAGTCCGCATGTACATTGCTCATAAAAACTATCTTGATAAATGAAACAATTAATTGTCAAAGCATCTATTCTTTCTAGAAAAAAACTTACTGAGTTGTTTTTATATTCCTTTTGCACTATACTTGGTAGATGGTCAGAATGTTTCAAAACTAACTTATTTATTCCTTACTGTGGAACTTCTGTCCTCAGACCTCCTCTGAAAAAAGGTTAATAGCCCAGCCAGATTACAAATGCAAAATAAATGATAATGTGAGATGGGAACTAAAAGTCTGACAGCTGAATCCTACACTAAGACACTGTATGAGTACATCCACGTGTGCATGAATCATGCCATTCCAAACAGAACCAAGATGGTCTCCTCCAAAAAAAGGAACCCAATCTGGTGGTCCCCTGCCATAAATAAACTATACAGCAGAAGGAAGAAACTGTTTCAGAAAAGAGGAAAATCCCAGAATGCAAAAAACTTCCTTATCAGCCTCAGTAAAAGGCTGAGATCCCTCATAAAATCTTCCAAAGCTAGTAACGAAAATAAAATTACCAAAGATTCCAAGGACAACCACAAGGCATTCTATAGTTATGTCAAGAATCTAAATGGCAATACTCAGATCTGCTCTGCGCTACAACAGAATGGAATTAAATATACTGATCCCAAGGATATTGCCAATATCCTGGCAGATCGATTCAGTGCCATCTTCACCCCCCCTACTCCCTAAAGAGCCAATCTCAATACCAAAAGATTGCCAAATTCCGGTACTCACAGCCACACAGGTAAAAAACGCACTCTCCAAAGCTAAGAATACAGCATCCATCCATGGGACCAGATGACATCCCAGGCTGTGTACTACATGAACTACAAAATGAAATGGCACCTCACCTAAGTTTTTTGTTTAATCATAGCCTCACCTCAGGCTTCGTGCCCAATGAGTGGTGCACAGCTACAGTTATCCCACTCCACAAGGAGGGATCCACCTTGGATCCCAGGAACTATCGACCCATCAGTCTGATGAGCCTGATCTGCAAAGCCATGGAACGCATTATCATGGAACTTATAAGCAAAGACATTGGCAATCTTCAAACCACTTGAACCCACCCAGTTTGGTTTTGTAAAGGGCCGATCTTGTCTCCTCAACCTGATTGACTTCTTCAAATCAGTCTCCAGAGCCATGGATGAGGGTAAGGCAGTCCACACAGCCTATCTGGACCTCACCAAGGCCTTTGACACTATCCCCCACTCTGGAATCATAGATAAACTTACTAAGCTGGGCATTAATCCCTACGTCACTCAATGGGTTGCCAACTGGCTTACTGACAGAACTCACACTGTAAAAGCAGCTGACTCATAATTCAGCTCCAGACAAGTGACAAGCAGAGCACCTCAGGGTTCAGTCCTGGGACCACTCTTGTTTAGCATCTACTTTTCTGAAGTACAGGCCAGCACTAAGTGACTCTGGCTAACAAAGTTTGCAGATGACTGCAAACTGGGAGCCATTATTGAATCCCCAAATGATGTGGATATTCTACAAAAGGGCCTTACAGAAACAGATGCTTGGTGCCAGAGCCATGGGCTCAAGCTCAATGCCAAGTAATGAACAGTTATTCCCTTTGGGAAAAAACATGTACCCTTGAATTACCACATAAGTGGCAGTACACTAAACACCGAAAGTGTGATAAGGGACATAGGGACACAGGTTGACAGTGGTCTCACCTTCGATAACCACATCGCCACAACAGTCAGTAAATCCTTCTATGTGGCAAACCTCATCACTAAGGGCTTTTCATCCAGAAAAAAGGAGGTCATTGTCTCACTGTACTCATCCCTCAATAGACCCATTATAGAGTACAACGCCCCATTTGGTATGTACCTCACAAGACATCTGCAACAACTGGAAAAGGCCACAAAAATACCGCACTAAAAGAATCACAGGCCTAAAGCAGATAGCCTATGCTGACCATCTAAAAATACTCCAGATATACTCTGTCATATATCGCTATTCAGAGGTGATCTCTGCTTAACATACAAGGCCATGTCAAACCCAATGCTGTTGGACATGCTACACTCCCAATCCTTCAGAGCTACATGCTCCAGGGATTTAAACCTGGTCATCACAATGAACAAAACATGCTGGATGGATAGGTTCCTGACCAAGAGACTCCCCATACTCTGGAATAGACTGCTCATACCTGTCAAGCTGAATGCCTCTTTGGCCCTCTTCAAAAGGAACCTTGACGATCGGATGGGAGATTAGAAATTCACCCCAGGGATCACATCAGTCACCCTGCTAGAGAGGGGACCAGGGAAGTAAATATTCTGGGAAGAAATAGCCAGGGAATTGTTATGGCTAGGCTTGTATAGGCACTAGGGCCGATAGCCTAGTACCAGCCTATGAAGATATGTACCTATGAACCTATAATGAAGTTAATTCTCGATAGGAAAGTGGCATTCCAGAAGGATAAAAGAAATGGTCATTTTAACATGTACTGTCACCTGAACAAATTGGTTTTATTTAAATATATAATTTTGATTTTTGCTGCAAACTGAATGAAAAACTTACTTTATTTTGGCATCTTAATTAAATAAATTTCAAAGTCATACATTTTAAAAGTAGAATCTGAAAATAAAAACATGGAAACTATAGAATATCATGTTTCTTAATTGTAAATTCACAAAACTGATATGCTAATACTCCGGATAAATAAACTTTGGCAAAGTTACTAAATGTAACACTGTGTGTATGGCTTATGATTTGGACAAAACAGAAATTTATTTACCATTTGATAAATTATACATGAGGCTCACCATAAAAGGTGATACAGTGGTTAGAGTTGCTGCCTCATAGCCCATGTTTCCAGTATGTTTCTCTGTCTGGGTGCCTGCTTTGTGAAGATATTACCTGTACTGTATGTCCTCCCTTAGTCTGTATGGGTTTTCTCTAGGTGCTCTGGTTTCCTCCCCCATACAAGAGATGTGCCATAGATGGACTGATGATCTACGTTGTCCACAGCTGTAAAAACTGTGTGTGTGTGTGTGTGTGTGTGTGTGTGTGTGTGTGTGTGTGTGTGTGTGTGTGTGTGTGTGTGTGTGTGTGTGTGTGTGTGTGTGTGTGTGTGTGTGTGTGTGTGTGTGTGTGTGTGTATGTGTCTGTGTGTGTGTGTGTGTGTGTGTGTGTGTGTGTGTGTGTGTTTGTATGTGTGTGATAAAATGGGTTTTTGTTCCATTCAGAGAAGATGTTCATGTATCCACTGAGGGCTAGATGGGCTCTGGCATTCCTCCTCATTTAAACTTTACTAGGCCTGAAACTCAGCCCTATGTTTTAAGCTCCCATAATCTTTAGCCTATAGCAAATCCAATATAGTTTGATTGTTCCTTTTTAAAATTGCCTTGTTCCATAATAATAATAATAATAATAATAATAATAATAATAATAAAGTTTACACCTACTTGGTCTTGAATGCACCAGATCACAGACTGTTTATATAGAATTATCTTCAGATATAACTATGCATAAGTAGCCTTTGTTTTTCCAAATGGCTGACATTTTAAGGACTCAGTGATGTTACAGATGCTGCATCCATCTGAGTGGGAGTTAAGAGGAACAGTTTCATGGTACAAACTGCTGGAGGCTCCTAAAACTACATTGCACTTTGCATTTCTGTTACTTGTTTGCTATTCATGAAAGTTACATTACCAGCACTACTACATATCACACACTCTAGGGGACTTAAGCCTGCTTATGCTATGAAACAAGCTGTAGGTAAGCAGAATGAAAAAAGAGGATGTCCTGGTGGTGTTGCACTGCAGTGTTTGATACATTATCCAAAGGGCCATAAAGTATTAATCATACTATGGTAGGCACCCAAACTGTACAGCAGATTCCTTTTTTTATCCTGCGCACTACATTCCTTAGTTTGTATTTTATTGCATGTGGAATGGGCAGGATGATACATACTTGGGAGTTTCCCCAAAAACATCATCCCTATCCTACAATGCTACTACCCACAATACACTGCATTTTACCAGTTTTCATCATAGCACACTGTGACCTCATAGCAATAATGAATTTTTGTGAACTGTGAGCGTTGTCGCCTCACAGCAAGAAGTTTTCCTGTTGAATTCTCAGCTGAAGAGCCTTCTGTGTGGAGTCTGCATGTCCTCCCCATGGTCAAGAGATGTTAAAGACATGCAGGTAGGTGTGTGCATGAATGGGTGTGCCTTCTTTGAAGGTGGGCATCAGGTTGACAACTCGGCACTGTAAAAATCTAGTGCCAGTCATTAGCAGACCGGAGTTCCGCTGTGGCGACCCCTAACCGGGAAAAGCCGAAAGACATTATTTTTATGAAGTACTAAACTTTAGAAAAAAAGTGGAATGCCGAGAAAGAAAGACACTCCTGAGATGTGAGAAACATGTCTTAGGTGCATAGGGAATCTCTTCTTTTATTCCAAGTTACAATGGCTTTGAACTTGATCATATTATATAAGCGGTATGGTGGGCAAATTTCCAACAAGTTCTTGTGGGTTCAGCTATGTATCTTTGATGAACAATTCTCCATAGACCTGTCTGACCAAGTAGAACTTGCCCCTGCATGCATTTCTAATAAAGGCAATTTGCTGAAGTACCGCTCTTGTATTGTGGCAGCTTCTGCACCACTGAATACTGGCCACACTTCCTCACCACATTCCTGTCTAGCACTATTATCACCAGGCATCTGATCCAGTAATCAAAGTTAGGTTGCCTAGACTGTGGTCAGAGTTGTTTCTTTCAGCACCACTGAAGCAATGCTATTGCACATAGCAATTCTACTGTTGTGACAACCATATCATACATTGCTCTGTAGTGAGATAGTGTATGTATGGTAGCTATTTAGTCATTATCCAGTGTGTATGATTATTACAGTAAAATGCCAGCATTACAGATGTCTTATCTAGGGCTACAATGACTTGGCAATGTATTTGAAGGGGCATATAGTACAGGGAAGGTACTAGGTACTGGCAGCTCCTGCCTTCCCAAGCACATCAGAAAATATTAACTTTAACTGATAACAGACTTTAATCCCTTTATACATTCCAGTAGTATGTCCCACAATCATAGATCAGAACAAAAGAAGCTCTGATGTATGCTTCATGTCCTTTAACTGTTTTAGCTTCTAATAACTAGAATTGGATCATTCAGCATTTAAGTCACAACCTCAGCTGTCATAGATCAACAGCAGACCAATGTGAATTTTATACAATAGACAAATCAATGAATGATAAAACAACTATTTTCAGGTCACACACACACACACACACACACACACACACACACACACACACACACACACACACACACACACACACACACACACACACACACACACCATTATCAGAACAGTTCAAGTACCTTTTGCCATATAACCTTTATATGCAGTGCTTCTGTAGGTACACATTGTCCTAGAAAAATGCCTGACACACTGAGCTTTGACTGAAAGATCCAAGAGTCCAGTTCCAGTTCTAAATCAGTCCCCTGTCACTATAGCTCCATGTAAGGCCTGGCTTGCTACACAGGGAGGATGTCTGAATCTCACCTATTCTGAAATAGTGCAAAGTACTATGCTTGTGGGGTATACAACTCAGATGGCATAGAGTAATTATTTGAGAAACACTGGGCCTGTATATGTTGAATTTCCTCAGTACTGTTTAGTGTGCCATTCTCAGTTAAAGGCTGAAATAAACAAATGCTGGACTCAAGCAGCCTTCCATCTGCTCCTTTTTTCTGTGCTATATTTTGTGGGGAGAAAGGATGACATCGCTCACTGTGGAAGGCATATTTTTAAATGACTACTGCACATCTGCATTGACCCCCACCCCCCCAAAATGCCACTTTATGCTTTGTTTTTCTTTTCTTTCATTTGGTAATGACCGATGGTCATTTATATTACTGCTTAATTTTTGACTTTACTAACTTGGCCACTGAACATGCAGACTGAGCTGCATGGCCAGTTAACACTTGGGAATCTGTAGGTAAGTGTTTGTATGAATGTAGTTTTGAATAACCTCAGCCCCTGTCAGTAA